>NC_081183.1:125606015-125692175 GCF_029867415.1 Vicia villosa
GATTCTGAGTTTTGAATTTGAACAGAGTTTCAGCAAGTTGATAGGCGTTGTTTTGTTGCAGAGATCGTTAACCTTGCTTCTCATCAGAACTTCATATTTATAGGCGTTGGAGAAGATGACCGTTGATTGCATTTAATGCTTTGCGTGTTCCGTACAGCATCGCATTTAATGTTATACGCTTTTGTCAACTACCTCGAGCCTTGTTCACGGCTGTGTCTACTGACGTAGCCTTTAGAATAGCTTTTAACGTTCCTTTTGTCAGTCAGCGTAGCCTGCCACTTGTACTTCCTTCTGATCTGATGTTTGTGAATACAACGTTTGAATATCATCAGAGTCAAACAGCTTGGTGCATAGCATCTTCTGATCTTCTGACCTTGAAGTGCTTCTGAGCGTGATACCATCAGAACTTCAGTGCTTCTGTTCTCTTGTTCTTCTGATGCTTCCATAGACCCATGTTCTGATTCTGCTTCGACCATCTTCTGATGTCTTGCCAGACCATGTTCTGATGTTGCATGCTGAACCATTTGAGACAAAGCTTCTGAGCGCTGAATTATGCGTACTCTTTATATATTTCCTGAAAGGGAAATTGCATTGGATTAGAGTACCATATTATCTTAAGCAAAATTCATATTATTGTTATCATCAAAACTAAGATAATTGATCAGAACAAATCTTGTTCTAACAATCTCCCCCTTTTTGATGATGACAAAAACATATATAAATGATATGAATTTGCGATCAGAAAGAACAGACGGCAAAAGACAAATTACACAGCTATAGCATAAGCATATGAATATGTCTCCCCCTGAGATTAACAATCTCCCCCTGAGATAAATAATCTCCCCCTGAAATAAATACTCGAAGAACTTTAATAAAAGACTTCCCTGATTATTTCGGTAGAGACGATCATATAAGCTTCTGTCTTTAGAGAATTCATAGCTTCTGACTTCTGCTTCCATAGGACAGCTTCAGAACTAGAATTTCCTTAGATCCCTAGAACACTCACAGCTTCTGATTCCTGCTTCCATCTAGGACAGCTTCAGAACTTGAATTTCTTTGATCTTCTGATCATTCACAGCTTCTGATTTCTGCTTCCATTCAGGACAGCTTCAGAACTTGAATTTCTTTGATCTTCTGAACATTCACAGCTTCTGATTTCTGCTTCCATTCAGGACAGCTTCAGAACTTGAGTTTTCTGGATCTTTAGAACATTCACAGCTTCTGAATTTCTGCTTCCCTCGGATAGCTTCAGAGCTTTGAATTTCTACCAACATCACTTCATGCTAGATTTGTATCAGAACATTGTTGAATGTACCAGAGCATCATCAGAGCATCTCTACATCCTGAAATGTTACAGAACAAAAAACTAAACGACAAAAGTCAGCATGAACGAGTCAGAACATAAAATGTATATTCGAACACATTATATGTATCAGAGCCATATAGGCTAAAATAATGTATCAGAGCAAATAGAATTTTGTCAAATCAAATAGACAAATATGGATCAAATTCTATTATCAGTGCTTCTGATTTATTCTCCTTTCTTGCTTCTGATTTCTGAAGCTTGATAGCACTCAGCTTGCTTCAGTTTCCATGGTTTTGCTTCTTGTGTTTGCTTTGAAGATTCTCTTCACTTCTTTATACCTGCAAAACACTTAAACCATATAGAACTTGCAGTTCTTGTTAGAGAATGTGTGGGAGCTTTACCCAGCAAGTGATAGATTTATCAAATCATTTATCATTTATCTTCTCCCCCTTTTTGTCATAACATCAAAAAGAATACTCCAAAAGATTCAGATGCATAAAACGACAAATAAAAACACTGGAATGTAAAAGCAAAGAAACTTTTCATTGATAATCAGCAAGAAGGATTACAAGAAAGGAATGCAGGAAAAACAGATGCAACAAGGAAAGAAAACTACAAAGACCAAAGGACTAAGATCCTAGCCTACGCAAAATCCGCGCCAGAACATCATGAATCCCGTCAGTGCTTGTAACTTGCCTTGCCATGAAGGAGCGAAACTCAGCATTGGCTGCTTCTTGCGCGTCCAAACGAGAAGCCAGCATAGCTTGATTCTGATGAAGAGTTTCCAAGGTCTCCATCAGAGCTGAGGTTTCACCAGAAGAAGAGGCACCTGAATTTCTGCCAAAAGGGACAGCAATTCTCAGCAGGGTGATCTTCTGGGAGATCTTCAGCTTGTGCATCTTCCATTTCCTCATCTGAGTCTGACTCAGAAGTAGCCTTAGCATATTCTGGTTCAGGCAGCTCAGAAGTTCCATCTTCCAACGCTTGAAGAATAGCTGCTAGGTTTGTTGGAGGAGTAGGACCAGCAACTTCAGCAGGATAAACCACTACTGGAAAGACCATGTGAGGTGCTTTTTCAGAAGGGTTCATTCTGAACCAGTTGAACAGCCACTGAAAATCTCCAGTCAGCACAGGAAACCATGGTCTCCACACCACGATGTCTCTGCAGAGATTTGCTTCTTCCAACTCATCTTCTGGTATCTTCCTTTCAAGAACACTTCTGTTCCTGATGAGATGGTGATGGCTGCTCTCACCAACTTCCAACCGGAGACCACGAACACCAGGAGCTTCAGACATAATCCTTCTCTGAGTGTCTGTAGCCTTATCCAGAAAATCCTGACGAAAGGTATTCCAAAGGTTGTTTGTAGCATACTCATCCAGATGGTTAAGGTGAGCAGCACCTAGAATCTCCAACCAGCCATTTACATCAGAATGTAAAAGCTCCAGATAAGATTGAGTGGTAGGGGTTGGAGGGTTGACAGTGAACCTTGAGTCGGGAAGAACAACACTATAGGGATTAGGTGTTCTGGTGGGAAAAGGGTGTGAGAGAGATGAAGAAATATCTGATGGAAGGGTTGAAGGGGAGGAGATATCAGATGGTGAAGAGAGGTGGTTCCGAGAGGATGAATGAGGAGGAAGAGGTGGTGGAGGTCTTTGAAGAGGGAGGTGATTGAGGGGGTACCGTCAAGGGGTTGATACACTTTGAGAGGGTCATAGGTGATCCTTACTCTTTTTGGTTTGGTTTCTGGTTCAGCAGTTGCCTTTCTCTTTTGTTTCCGATCATTATCTTGATTCCCAGAGCTTGACGATGGATTCATGATGAATTTGCAGATATTTGAAACTGCTAGGGTTTATGATATGAATGTAAAGAGAGAGAGAGAACGAAAAAGAAACTGTATGCAAAGTGAGAGAAATATAAGAGGGAAAAGAAACCGTTTGAAGAATATAAAAAGAAAAACTGAAAGGGAGTTAATGATGAAAAGCATTTAATGTTACGTGACATGAGGAGAGATAATGATGACAAAAGACGTGATTTGCACAGTTACCTAAGTAGACGTCCCCTCAACTGCACGCACGCTTGTCCAGGAATAGTGAACACGTGTTTACCATCTGGATAGCCAGTTACAGCTGTTTTGCTTTTATAGAGATTCTGAATCAACTTAGACAATGAAACGTTAGTAATAACTGAATCACAATTTTTAATTGATTTCTATCAGAACTTCTTAAGAAAAAGATTTCATACCAGAAGATACTCATACATAAGAACTTCTCATCTTCTCATTCTGAGCTTGTTTCTGAAGACCCATTTTGTACCAATTATATTGAATCCATCTGGTCTAGGAACAAGATCCCAAACATCATTCCTTGAAAACTGATTCAGTTCTTCTTGCATAGCAATTATCCAGTCTGGATCTTCTAGAGCATGATCAACAGAAGTTGGCTCGATCAAAGATACAAGACCTAATTGACAGTCTGCATTGTTCTTAAGGAATGCTCTTGTTCTGATTGGATCATCCTTCTTTCCAAGAATGACATCTTCTGAATGACCAGAGATGAGTCTGGATGATCTTCTGACAGATGGTTCTTCAGAAATGCTTAGATCCTCCAGAGAAGCTGATACTTGATCTTCAGATTCTTTGCTTCTGAGAAGCTCTGCTTCTGATGCGTTGCTTCTTGGCTCAACAACTTCTGATATATCAATATCCCAATCTGCAAAATTATCAAACTGCTTTGGTTTTTCAGAACCAAGCTTATCATCAAACCTGATATTGATTGATTCTTCTACAATCAATGTTTCAGTATTGTATACTCTGTAGCCTTTTGAGCGTTCAGAATATCCAAGAAGGAAACATTTTTGAGCTTTTGAATCAAACTTACCAAGATGATCTTTAGTGTTCAGAATAAAGCATACACATCCAAAAGGATGGAAATATGAAATGTTGGGCTTTCTATTCTTCCACAATTCATAGGGAGTCTTATTTAGAATAGGTCTGATAGAGATTCTATTCTGAATATAGCATGCAGTGTTTATTGCTTCTGCCCAGAAATGCTTAGCCATATTGGTTTCATTGATCATGGTTCTGGCCATTTCTTGCAGAGTCCTATTCTTTCGTTCTACAACCCCATTTTGCTGTGGAGTTCTAGGACAAGAGAAATCATGGGCAATACCATTTTCTTTGAAGAATTCTTCAAAGGATCTGTTCTCAAATTCACCACCATGATCACTTCTGACCTTTATGATTTTACACTCTTTTTCAGATTGAATCTGAATGCAGAAATCAAAGAACACTGAATGAGTCTCATCCTTGTGTTTCAAGAATTTTACCCATGTCCAGCGGCTATAATCATCTACGATGACTAATCCATATTTCTTCCCTCTGACAGATGCTGTTTTGACTGGGCCAAACAGATCAATGTGCAAGAGTTCTAATGGCCTTGAGGTAGAAACAACATTCTTGGACTTGAATGCAGGTTTGGAGAACTTGCCCTTCTGACATGCTTCACAAAGAGCATCCGATTTGAATTTCAGATTAGGGAGTCCTCTGACCAGATTCAGTTTGTTAATCTGAGAAATCTTTCTCAAACTAGCATGACCTAATCTTCTGTGCCAGACCCACTGCTCTTCAGAAACAGACATAAGACAAGTCACCTTCTGACTCATAAGATCTTGCAGATCTGTCTTATAAATGTTGTTCTTCCTCTTGCCTGTAAATAGGATTGAGCCATCCTTCTGATTTACAGCCTTGCAAGACTCTTGATTAAAGATTATATCATAACCATTGTCACTCAATTGACTGATAGATAAGAGGTTATGTGTTAATCCTTCTACAAGAAGTACATTAGAAATGGAAGGAGAGTTACCAGACTTTATAGTTCCAGAGCCAATTATCTTGCCCTTCTGATCTCCTCCAAACTTGACTTCTCCTCCAGACTTAAGCACCAGGTCTTGGAACATAGACCTTCTTCTGTCATGTGTCGTGAGCATCCAGAGTCCAGGTACCATGACATGTTGTGCTTTGTCCTTTTTGCAGTCAAGGATATCTGCAATAGGAATAATCTTATCCTTAGGTACCCACATCTTTTTGGGTCCTTTCTTGTTAGATTTTCTCAAGTTCTGATTGAACTTGGGTTTAACATTGTAAGCAATAGGAGGAACAGCATGATAATTTTTAATGTGAGTTTCATGATATTTCCTAGGTTGTGTCACATGCTTTTTGGTGTGTGTTATGTGAAAACTTTGGGCATGTGAAGTGTGCCTAATATCATGGGAGTGGCCATACTTGAACTGATCATACAATGGCTTGTATGTGAATTTCATTTCATCAACAGGTTCAAGTTTGTATGGGGTTTCACCCTCAAAACCAATGCCAACTCTTTTGTTTCCAGACACAGCATATATCATAGAAGCTAGCTGACTTCTGCCAATACTTCTAGATAAGAACTTCCTGAAACTTAAATCATATTCTTTCAGAATATGGTTTAGACTAGGAGTGGATTTTTCTGAATCAGAAGGAGATCCAACATTATTGGATAATTTTAAAAGTTTTTCTTTTAATTCAGAATTTTCCAACTCAAGCTTCTTTGTTTCAAATTCAAATAGCTTTTCAGCTTTTTGTATTTGAGACTGATCTGAGACTTGAGTTCCAGAAGTTCAGTTAGACCGGAAACTAACTCATCTCTAGTAAGTTCAGAAAATACCTCTTCAGAATCTGATTCTGATGTAGATTCTGATCCGTCATCTTCTGTCGCCATCAGCGCACAGTTGGCCTGCTCATCTTCAGAGTCTGAATCATCTTCTGACTCATCCCAGGTTGCCATAAGACCTTTCTTCTTGTGAAACTTTTTCTTGGGATTTTCCTTCTGAAGATTTGGACATTCATTCTTGAAGTGTCCAGGCTCATTGCATTCATAGCACATGACCTTCTTCTTGTCAAATCTTCTGTCATCAGAAGATTCTCCACGTTCAAATTTCTTTGAACTTCTGAAGCCTCTGAACTTCCTTTGCTTGGTCTTCCAGAGTTGATTTAGCCTTCTGGAGATCAAAGATAGTTCATCTTCTTCTTCAGATTCTGATTCTTCAGGATCTTCTTCTCTAGCCTGAAAAGCGTTAGTGCATTTCTTGATATTTGATTTTAATGCAATAGACTTACCTTTCTTTTGAGGCTCATTTGCGTCCAGCTCTATTTCATGACTTCTCAAGGCACTGATAAGCTCTTCCAGAGAAACTTCATTCAGATTCTTTGCAATCTTGAATGCAGTCACCATAGGACCCCATCTTCTGGGTAAGCTTCTGATGATCTTCTTTACGTGATCAGCCTTGGTGTATCCCTTGTCAAGAACTCTCAATCCAGCAGTAAGAGTTTGAAATCTTGAAAACATCTTTTCAATGTCTTCATCATCCTCCATCTTGAAGGCTTCATACTTCTGGATTAAAGCTAGAGCTTTAGTCTCCTTGACTTGAGCATTTCCTTCATGAGTCATTTTCAAGGACTCATATATGTCATAGGCCGTTTCCCTGTTAGATATCTTCTCATACTCAGCATGAGAGATAGCATTCAGCAAAACAGTTCTGCATTTATGATGATTCCTGAAAAGCTTTTTCTGATCATTATTCATTTCTTGCCTTGTCAGCTTTACGCCTCTGGCATTTACTGGATGTTTGTAACCATCCATCAGAAGATCCCATAGATCGCCATCTAGACCAAGAAAGTAACTTTCCAGTTTATCTTTCCAGTATTCAAAGTTTTCACCATCAAATACCGGCGGTGTTATACCCCAAAATTTGCCCACTTCTTTTTTCAGGAAAAGTTTCAATATGAAAATTAAGAGTCTCATATAAACATGGATTTTTTCAAAATATCCTGACATATGAAGAACTTGGTTTTCAGAATTTTTTCTTACACAGTAACTTGGCTTACAGTGGAATTTATTCTTACGCAAACGCCAAATACTGTTCTTTACTTCACAAATACTATTTATTTATTTACAGATAAATAGTACTAACACAATCATGCAGAGTTAACTCTTTTTGCAGGCGCAGAAGCAGGAAACTCACACTATACTGTACACGAACAGTCGGTTGACAGACAAACTGCAGACAGTACAATTCACAGTGATTTGTACAATCAATCAAATCAATCATTCACAATTCAAATTCCAAGATTTTTGTGTTAGAAGTCTTCTGAATATCACGCGATTAGCAGAAACTCAACACTGCACAAAAATCAGGTACGCTTAACTGCCTCCTATACAGACAGTCCCTAATCAGGGTTTTTCTTGTTTTAACAGGAGCAACAAGTTTTGAGAGCTCAAATGGATTTCATATACATCCATACATCTCAAAGTACCATCATACAAATTTTCAAACTTCAATTCACTCAGACGCACCGTCAGCAGCTCAAACAGTCAACAGACGACCCGTTTGACCAAAAAAGTCAACTGACAGTCAAAAATGAAATTTTTTGTCAAAGTCCATATTTTGTCAAAGGATTCAACATTTGATCATTGGATGATCACAATTCATCAAGGAAAGATCAAAAATCAACAAAACCCTAAGATTCAAAATTAGGGTTTTTGCCTGAAAAGTCAACTCAACTTTGACTGATCATAACTCTCTCATCCTTCATCCAAAAAATGTCAACCAAAGCTCATTTTGAAGGAAATTCAATTATCTTTCAAATGCAATTGATCCCATGGTCATAGCATTCACCATTTGAAAAATATGGCCAAAGACATTACAGGTCATTTTCAAGTCAACAAAAAGACACTTTTTTCAAATGGACACACAAGGAGAACCAAAAATCATTTTGATATGAGACCAAAGACATTGGTTAGAGGACTCTTTGAGGTTTCCAAAAAGTGCAAGATCTCCTTCATATGACAAAAATTGAAGGATTTACACCTTGTTGAAGTTGGCTAAATTTTGGGAAAATGCATAAAATCAACATTGCTCAAAAATGTTTTTTTTCCAAATGAGTCCAAGTTTTTATGGTCCAAACATCTTTGCCATGTTACTATGGGGCCTCCCACGACCAAGACAAAGCCCACATCTTTATTGGCCATTTTTTGCATAATTTTATCTTACTTTAAGATTAAAATTAAAAGGAAAATGCATGGATAATGGTTGCTTGGCCTCCAAGTATGACTCACTTCAAGGAATCTTCATTTTTCTGCAAGAATTGAAGAGCAAGACAAGAGCATTGAATGGAGTCAAGCTTGGTCAACAATTCAAAGATTTTTAATATTTTAAAAATCAAACTTTCAACAAAGACAACAAAGCTTCTTAGCTTGAGTTCCAAGCAACTTTGGGCTATAAAAGAAGCATCATACTTCAGCAAAAGGGGGACACACGAAATAGGGCAAGGATATAGCAAGAAATATCACAAAAATTCTCAAAATTTGCATATACTTTGTAATTTTCAAATTCAAATTTCCAATCAATATCAATACCAATAAACACTTCTAATCATCTCCTCAAACATTATAGAGTAAGATTGAGCTCTAAATATAGACATATGAGAGTCGTATAAAGCACTTAAAGCTCTTCATGTACATATGAGCTTTATTTTCGTTTTTGTATATGCAACTAATTTCACTGCAAACTAACCACCCTAACATCCTTATGGGGACCTATATGTGTGATCTGGGCCTTAGCATGAGTGTTCCAACGTGAGGATCAGGCTCCACCATTAAAACGAGTCCATGAGTGTTTAAGCTTCATCTTCTTCGTATCCATAGCTAGGAGCTTCAAACCTTAAAACAAATGACATATTTGGATTCAGGACACTCTAATTAGTGGATCTGGGTCACTTGTTTCTATTGCTAACTCGTATTTTTTGCAGGTTCATAGGTTGTTAAAAAACTGGAATTTTAACGTCCAAATAGGAGAGGTTAAAAACCCCCGCTATTTGAAGCTGAAAACCTCACTTCTGGAGGTTGAAGACGACCACGCGTCCAAGCGTGGTTCGTCTGACTTTTCAGCGCGCCAAGGTGGCCCTTCCCTCAAATCTTATTCGCTGGTCAATCCAGCGTGGGCCCTTGCAAAGACTTTGAATCCCCTTGGATTCAGTGTACACCATCATACCATGCACCTACAAATCTGTGCCCTTGGATCAATCTCAAAGCCAATCCAACGCCTCACACATGCAAGCTCACCATGCTCCTTCATTAATTGCCACACCAGATCAGTATCCTTATATTTTTAATTTTATTTTCTATTTTTATTTTAGTTTCTTGATAAATTAATTAAAAATAGTTAAAAACTTCCAAAAATTCCACAAAAAATATTTTAAACTTCTAAAATAATATATTATTTTATGAAACAAAAATATTTTATTTTTCTTCAAAATTTCAATATTTTTCATAATTAATTAGTATGTATTTGTATATTTGCTTATTAATTATTTTAATTAGTCAAAAAATCATAAAAAAAATTGTTCTTTGTGTTAAATATTGTTTATATATCATAAACTAATTTTGTACATATTTAGGATAATTTTCTCTTTAAGTTTTAATTATTTGTGTAATTATTTGCATAATTATGTTTTGATTAACTTAAAATATCCAAAAACAAATTTCAAAAATTCCAAAAAAATTAGTTTTGTTCTAAAATCAATTAACAAACATTTTGTACATATTTTTAAACTTATTTGCTAGGTTTAATCATATTTCCATCTTTTCTTTATTTTAAATTAATTAATAATGCATTAATTATATTTAAAATAAATCACAAAAATACAAAAATATGCCTTTTTATTTCTTGCAATTTAAAATTCCTAGATAATGTATAGGATGTCAAATTCATGTAAATAGGCTAGTTTACATTTCCCGCACAATCGATGTAATAGCGTAGATTTACTTTCTGCACTTTACATTTCCGTATTTTAATTTCCAGCACCCATATAAACTGCGTGTATGTCAAAGATAAACTGAACCGTCAGATCACTAACTTCAAAGATAAATATCTGAATTCAATCACAATCACATTTGCACCTCCTAGGGTAACCCCTTTTCACTCTTTTCAAAATCAAAGTTACATTTCTACTGTTTCGAGTACAAAATCGAACCTTTTGTTTATATCCGACGAATGGATAGATTTTTAAAGGGAACAAGGATAAAGACCTCCTAACTCAGGGTAGACCTCCTAGTTTGCTTGCTCAAAATCAAAACAAACAAAATTCTCATACACTGTTGTTTTTTTTAAAACGAATTTTCCAAAAGACAATATTTTTGTATACATCCAAACACGGATCATTACAAAATTAACGATCTTTTCAAAACATCTTTCGAAAGATAAACAAGCATTTGTATATATCCGCACAAGGATCATTACAAATTCTATTTGCAAAGGTATTTCAAAAACACAGGTAAAGCATTCCGAATCAATTGAAAAGTAAAGCAAATGAGCTAAGCAAACTAAAGAGCCCATGGATAACCATGGATACAAAGGGTGCTAACACCTTCCCTTTGTATAACCTACCCCCTTACCCAGAATCTCTCAAAGGTCTTTTTTCTGTTTCTTTTATAAACCTTTCCTTCATTGGATAAAATAAAAGGTCGGTGGCGACTCTGTAAACTTTTTCAAAAGTGACGCGAAAGCGTCCGATCGACAAAAAAGAGTCAGTTCACGTATCCCACCCACGGAGGGGTATGGCCCGAAAGGACGGTCCACAGAACTGGCGACTCTGCTGGGGAATACAAATTCAAAATGTTTTCAAAAGGGGTTACCTTTAGAGTATAGATCATTTCGATGTTTTCAATTGTTTGATCTGATTGCTTTACTTTTCACAGGTTTGCTTGGGTACTTTGCTTGTGTGAAAGATTCTAACCCGAATCTCGAGATACCTTAAGTATATGACAATAGACCAAGGAAACTGTACGGCATGTACCGATACGGTTGATCTGGTAGTCATCGTTAGTGTGATACTTTGGTTTATACTGATGTCCCTTGAAAGCAATCAAGGAGTATATTAGGCTTCCGAAGTGTCATTAACACTAATTTGTCTTAGAACCTTTTAGTTGAACTTGACTTGTGGCCTATTAAGTGGTTAGCTTTGAAATTGATCGAAGCTAGTTATCCTCGAGGAATATTCTTGATCGGCCGTCCGAGCGCCGTATTGAGATGTTGTCTCCAAGGATCATAGAACCCGAATACTATTCTAGGACAGGTTTTCAACCAACTCAACTTCAGAGGGGGAGGGTATCACCTATCAACCTCATGCCAAGCCTTTAAACCTAAGGCTATTGTTTGATTTGTTTTTGTGTGCCACATGTTTGCATCATAAACACATCATTTTTCACTACACATTTCAAGGATCAAAGAGTTTACTTTTGTTTTTGCAGGTAATGGCTCCCGCCACCAGAGATTACATCCGAATCAATATCTCAACGGTGCCATCTGAACTCAAAGTCTTGGTAGCAGAATTCCCCAGGAATGCTCAATTCACTGAAAAGCATGGTCACCTACTCCATTTGGTTACCTCAAAGTTTGAAGAAGACATGATACGGGTCCTGTTCCAGTTCTTCGACCCTGAACATCATTGCTTCACATTTCCTGATTACCAGTTGGTACCCACTTTGGAAGAATTCTCTGAATTAATTGGATTACCAATCCGAGATCAATTACCTTTCACTGGTTTAGAAAGAAAACCAAAAACCTGAAGTCATTGCTGCTGCTTTACATCTGCAAAAGTCAGAAATCAAATCCAATTGGGAAACAAAGAGTGGAGTTGAGGGTTTGCTTGCCAAATTCTTACTGGAAAAGGCTCGACTACTGCTAGAAAACAAAAGTTATCCAGCTTTTGAAGAAGTTATGGCTCTTTTGATCTATGGGTTGGTTTTGTTCCCTAATTCCGACCAGTTCATAAGTGTACACATCATCAACCTTTTCCTAATTCGCAACCCGGTACCAACATTGCTGGGAGACATCCTACACTCTCTACACACTCGTACCACGAAGAAGCGAGGAACTCTCATGTGCTGTATACCACTGCTGGCTAGATGGTTTACATGTCATCTTCCCCGATCAGTACTGAGAAATGAACAAAGAGCACAATGGTCTTACAGAATCATGTCTTTATCTCATTCAGATATCCGATGGAACAACTTCTTTCAAAGAGACATTACTATCATTGATCATTGTGGAGAATACCCTAATGTGCCACTCCTTGGCATTAAAGGAGGTATCACTTACAATCCCTCTCTAGCTCTACGCCAATTCGGATATGCAAGAAGCAACGGTCCTCATGACATGATTATCCGTGGCATTGTGTTTGATTACGAGAATGATTCTCACAGACACCGACGAAGATTCATACAGGCTTGGGACAGTGTCTATAGAATAGAAAGCAAAACTCTGGGGCAATGGAATTCTATTCCTATGGAACTTTACCTCAGATGGGTGCGTACTCATGCTCAAAAACTCATGATGCCCTATCCCGCTGTTCTACCTGTGACTATCGAATCAGAAGTCGAAGGTTACGAACCTCAAGTTATTCTACACCCGGATATGCCAACTGACTTGGAAGAGTTGCAAAAATCCTGGGTTCAACTCAAAGAGGAAAGAGACACCTTCAAAGAACACTGTCAGGACTATGAGAGAAGGCTATTCGAGCTCACCAGACAGCTTCAAGAAGAACAAAGAATCAACGCATTCCTGGGGACAAAGAAAAAGCGCCCACGGGAGACCTGAAAGATCATTTATTTTATTTTCTGTCTTGTAAGCCCAAATGAGGCAAAGAAAAAAGAATAAATTGATTAACTAACGTTTGTTGCTTCTTTAACAAATCTAGACTCTATGATCCTTGAAAACATTGCACACATGCATTCACATGCATTGCATACACATTGCATTTCATACATTGCATTTCATACATTGCATTCATATACATTGCATACACATTGCATACATGGCATCCAGTCATACACATTTCATAACAGGTTCTCATGACGGGTTTCTCATCTCTTCGCTGTTTATTTCAGTCAGAAGAGATGGAATCTGAGGCAAGCATCAAGAATCTCGAAGTACAGAATGCCCAAGTTCAAGTGGCAATTCTGGAACTGGCAAAGGGGCAACAAGAGCTGAAAGCCCTGATACTCAAGAAGAAGAAGAAGCCCAAAGAATCTGCAGGCTTGAGTTACCTGAGAAGGAAGATCAAGATCCCTGTCAAAAAGATCAAAAAGCCACCAATCCCTGAAATAGTCGGTGATGGTGAACAAGAAGATAATCAAAGCAACCAGGGTTCTGCTAAACCCTCTCTCTCTTCAAATGAAGAAGAAGATCATTCTGGAGACGAACAGGATGATGACAAATACCAACAGTTGGAGGATCGTATGAAAGCTATGGAAATACAAAAAATACCTGGCTTAGATTTCAATGATCTGGGACTCGTGTCGGATGTTGTCATCCCTCCAAAATTCAAAGTTCCAACCTTTGCAAAGTATGATGGAGTTTCTTGTCCAAAACTACATTTGAGATCTTATGTGAGGAAGATACAACCTCATACAACAGATAACAAATTGTGGATTCACTTTTTCCAAGAAAGTCTGTCAGGTACACAACTCGAATGGTACTACCAGCTAGAAAATACCAAGGTTCATACTTGGGAAGAATTAGCTGCTGCTTTTTACAAACAGTACCAATACAATGCTGATCTTACACCCACTCGTACTCAATTGCGAGGCATGTCTATGGGACCAAAAGAAAGTTTCAAAGAGTATGCACAAAAGTGGAGAGATATGGCTGGAAGGGTTCAACCACCCTTATCTGATCGCGAACTAGTCGACATGTTCATGGGCACTTTAACTGGCCCATTCTATAGCCATTTGCTGGGAAGTTCATCATCAGGTTTCACTGACCTAATACTGACCGGAGAACGTGTCGAAAGTGGCATTCGAAATGGAAAAATTCAAGTAGGATCCTCCTCTGGTACTACAAAAAGGCCCATCAGAAATGAGGTCAATACAGCGCAAATTCAGACAAGTCACAAAAGTGATCAGCATCAATCTGTAGGGGCAGTTATGATCTCCGCATCTGCACCTCAAAAAGATCAACAGCCAAAATATACGCATCGACCAGATGCACCAAGAAGAACTTTCACCAAAATCAACATGCCAATCTCTCAGGCATTGCAGCACTTGCTTAAAGCGGATCTGATCACATTAAGGGGTCCTCCGAAGAATGTCAATACTTCTTCTCTGAATTATCGCCCTGATGCAACATGTGCCTATCATTCAAACTGTCCAGGACATGACGCAGATCACTGCTGGGCCCTGAAAAATAAAATCCAAGACATGATAGATGCTGGAGAAATTGAGTTCGATCCTCCAGAAACTCCAAATGTCATCACAGCACCTATGCCAAAGCATGACAAAACTGTTAATGCTATCATAGACACAGTTTACATTTATGATGTGAACGAAGTATCAATTCCACTCCTCGAAGTCAAAAGAAAGTTCATCCAAGCTGGTTACTTTCCAGGTTGTGATCCCGACTGCTTTTATTGCTCACGCCAACCCAATGGTTGTGAAAATCTAAAGATGGGAATTCAAAAACACATGGATCGCCGTATCATTATGTTTGAGAGGCTCCCTTCTATGGACATGTTGGGCAAAGTCTTTGCCAACGGGATAAGAATGGAAGACGTCTCAGTGATCTCCAGCTTACCATTCAAAATCTCTACCAAGGCTCCATTCAAACTTTCTGCTACACTCAAAGTGGCATCAGTAGTCATTGCTAGACCAACTCCATTTCCATACTCCTCAGACAAAGCTGTCCCATGGGGATATGACACTAATGTTTACATTCATGGAGTTAAGCAGGATCCCTCGACTAAAGAGGACGCAACACTAACTACTTCAGCTGTAAGTAACATTGCAGGCACTAGCAAGATCACGAGAAGTGGAAGAATCTTTTCACCAGAAATTTCTCCAAATATTGCTGCTAGTCCAATCCAGGTTCCAATTCCTATTCCAGATATCAACACTCGAGGCAAAGAGCCACTGATCGAACCAGTTCAAAATCCGGTAGAGATCACTGCTGAGGATCCATCAAAGCAAGAGATGGACGAAATATTGAAAATCATCTGCAAAAGTGATTACAATATTGTCGAACAACTGGGGCATACTGCTTCAAAAATCTCAATGTTATCTCTGCTAAAATATTCAGAAGCTCATGCTAAAGCTCTAATGAAGTTCCTTCAAGCTGCGCATGTGCCTCAAGAAATCCCAATCGACCAATTTGAGAATTGTGTCGCCAGTCTTACAGTGCCCAATGGTCTTGGTTTCTCTGATGTGGATCTAACTCCTGCTGGAAGAAATCACAACAAGGCCCTGCACATCTCTATCGAATGCAACGGCACCACTCTGTCTCATGTGCTAATAGACAATGGTTCCTCTCTAAACGTGTTACCAAAGATAATACTGGAAAAACTTGACTTCAAAGGAGTTGTGCTACAACCAAGTGATGTGGTTGTAAGAGCCTTCGATGGGTCAACAAGAACGGTGTACGGAGAAGTTAAGCTCCCAATCAGAGTGGGCTCTCAAACTTTCGATGTTATCTTTTCCGTAATAGACGTTCTTCCAACATACTCCTGTTTACTAGGACGCCCTTGGATACATGGGGCAAACGCTGTAACTTCTACCCTGCATCAGAAGTTAAAATACCCAGTAAAAGGAAAGGTTGTCACAGTCTATGGCGAAGAAGAATATATGGTCAGTCACTTGAGCAACGACAAGTATGTTGAGATGGAGGGCGAATCCATCGAAACTCCGTATCAAGCTTTTGAGGTTGTATCTCCAGATATCTCTACCACCAAGCATATTCCTGCTACTCCAGCTACAACTATGGCTTCTCTCAAAGATGCCAAAGCCATGATTGAACAGGGTGATCGCACAGTATGGGGACAACTCCCTGATATACCCTACAAGTCCGACAAGCTAGGTCTGGGCTATAATGGTGAAAATCAAAAGAATGATCAAAATCCTCGCTCTGAAGGGTTAATATCACACTTCGCCAGCCAAGAAGTAAACGCCATTGATGATGAAGGGACATACTTGAACCACATCATTCAGCCATATCCAGACGAAATTCCACCCATTACCATGGGAACGTGGGATGCTGTGGGAGGACCAAATGACGGTTACAACTACCAGTATATCACACCTCAGAATTCTTACATTGCTCTGGAAGATCTTACTCCAACAGAAGAGGGTAATCAAAATGACGGAAGTATCACAAGTCCCGTCACTCAGCAATATCAAAATCCACCCAAAGAAGTATGGGACACGCTAGGAGAACCCAGCGGCAAATACGACTATATGGTGAAATATTCCGCTCCTCCGAGCTTTTCAACTCCCATCAAAGACATTGTCCCGACTGGATGGGACGAACAGTACGACGACAACTTCGCTCTTGAAGAAGCCAGGAAGATGCCAAACAACGAAGGTTATTTTCTGTCACAGTACACTCCTTATCAGGATGCACAAGTCTCTATTCAAAACATCATTCCTACTGCATGGGACGGCCTTATCGAGCATCTCGCTCAGCCAATAGAGGGACCTCCACCTGGATTCTCATATCCAACAAATCATCCAACTTATCCTGAGGAATTACCTACGCATTTTCCCACTAGCGGAATCAATGCTACGGAAGACGAAAAGAACAACTGCAACTGGAACAGCTGGGTGCTCCCTGCTAACAACGGTGGATTGAACAACTGGAAAGCAGAGGATGTGATCTCCTTTGATCAGGAGTAAATGCCATTTCCTGTTTTCTTTGTGTATATTGTGCAAAGATAAAAGTGGTTCCTGAACAATCGAACCATGAGCTTGAAAGCCGTGTGCCTTAGCACAACGGTCCTTCTACAAAAAGGGTTTGTCATATCATGATTATGTGCATTCAATAAAATCATGGGATGCTTGCATGTTCAAAATTTTGTGATCCTTTTTCTTTCTTTATTCGCTTTCAAATAGCTATGTTTTTCTCTTCATACACACTCACATATCTACCATGCAGATTCACATACACGCTGGATCCAGTCAATAACGACTCTGCTATTGCCCGTCATGACTTTGAAAATCCGATCTACCAAACTGAGGACGAAAGTAAGGAAGATTGTGAAGTGCCAAGAGAAATTGCAAGACTTCTAGAACAAGAAGAAAAAGCCATACAGCCTCATGAGGAGCCGATTGAGGTCATCAACTTGGGCAGTGACGAAGAAAAGAAAGAGGTCAGAATTGGGGCTGACTTAGAAAACAGTGTCAAGCAAAGACTGATTCAATTGTTGCAAGACTACGCCGAGATATTCGCCTGGTCTTATCAAGATGTGCCTGGCCTTGACACGGACATTGTAGTTCATCGCCTGCCAATCAAAGAAGGAAGCACTCCGGTCAAACAGAGACTGCGAAGGAGTAAGCCTGATATGTCAAAAAAGATCAAAGACGAGGTTGAAAAACAATTCAATGCCGGATTCCTAAAAGTTATAAGTTATCCTCCTTGGATAGCTAACATCGTGCCTGTACCCAAAAAAGACGGGAAAGTCAGAATGTGTGTAGACTACAGAGATCTGAACCGGGCAAGCCCTAAAGATGATTTCCCTTTACCGCACATCGATGTACTAGTTGACAATACCGCACAATGCAAGGTATTCTCCTTTATGGACGGATTCTCAGGGTACAATCAAATCAAGATGGCACCCGAAGACATGGAAAAAACAACCTTCACAACTCCCTGGGGAACCTTTTGTTACAAAGTAATGCCCTTTGGTCTAAAAAATGCTGGAGCTACCTACCAACGAGCAATGGTAACACTATTTCATGATATGATTCATCAGGAAATAGAGGTGTATGTCGATGACATGATCGCAAAATCCAACACCGAAGAAGAACATTTGAGTCATTTACACAAGCTGTTTGACAGACTCAAGAAATACAGATTGCGACTGAACCCGAACAAGTGTACCTTTGGAGTAAGATCCGGTAAACTCTTAGGTTTCATCGTCAGCAGTAAAGGTATTGAGGTTGATCCTGCCAAGGTCAAAGCCATTCAAGAAATGCCTATACCCCGTACCGAGAAACAAGTCAGAGGATTCTTGGGACGTCTAAACTACATAGCCAGATTCATTGCCCATATGACTCCTACTTGTGTGCCAATCTTCAAATTACTGAAGAAAGATCAAGTGGAAAGATGGAATGACAAATGCCAGTTAGCCTTTGATAAAATCAAAGAATACCTTCAAAAACCGCCAATCTTGTTACCTCCTGTGGAAGGCAGACCTCTGATAATGTACCTAACTGTGTTAGAAGATTCAATGGGGTGTGTACTCGGACAACATGACGATTCCGGTCGAAAGGAGCACGCAATCTACTATCTTAGCAAAAAGTTTACCGATTGTGAAACAAGATACTCACTACTCGAAAAAACTTGCTGTGCCTTAGCATGGGCGGCTCGCCGACTAAGACAGTATATGCTAAATCACACCACTTTCCTGATCTCCAAGATGGATCCAATCAAATACGTGTTCGAAAAACCTGCTCTCTCTGGAAGGATTGCAAGATGGCAAATGATCCTAACAGAATATGACATTCAATACACTTCGCAAAAAGCAATCAAAGGAAGTGTGGTAGCTGATCATTTAGCTCATCAAGCAGTAGATGATTATCAGGCATTGAACTTTGACTTCCCAGACGAAGACATTATGCTAGTCAATGACTACAAACAACCAGGATCCCGATGGACTATGGTTTTTGACGGAGCTTCTAATGCGCTCGGCAATGGCATCGGAGCTGTGATCATTTCCCCCACAGGAGGTCATACACCCTTCACCGCCAGATTGTGTTTCAATTGCACCAACAATATAGCCGAATACGAAGCATGCATTCTGGGTCTCAAAGCTGCAATTGATCTAAAAATCAAATTCCTTGAAGTCTACGGAGACTCGGCCTTGGTAATCTACCAAGTCAAAGGGGAATGGGACACAAAGCACCCAAATCTAATTCCATACAAAGAACATGTGTTGAGTTTGATTCCTTACTTCGAGGAGATCACTTTCGAACACATCCCACGCGAAGAAAATCAACTAGCTGATGCCTTAGCTACCATGTCATCCATGTTCAAAGTCAATTGGGACGACGAAGCTCCTATGATCACCATTTACAGGCAAGACGAACCTGCCTATTGCAATGAGATCGATACCAAACAAATGGAAGACAAATCATGGTTCCATGAAATACAAAGGTATCTCGAAACCCAGGAGTACCCTGAAGGAGCATCTATTAACGACAGAAAGTTTCTAAGGAGATTTGCCTCCAAATTCTTCCTAAGCAATGGAACTTTGTACAAGCGCAACCATGACTCGACTTTACTTCGTTGCGTAAACAAGAAGGAAGCAGAACAAATCATGGAAGACATACACAATGGTACCTTCGGTACTCATTCCAACGGACATACAATGACTAAAAAGATCTTGAGAGCAGGTTACTACTGGTCTACCATGGAGACAGATTGCCATCATCATTCCAAAACCTGTCACAAATGCCAGATATATGCCGACAAAGTGCATGTACCTCCAGTTCCATTAAACGTTCTGACGGCTCCTTGGCCTTTCGCAATGTGGGGTATTGATATGATTGGAGAAATCAAACCTACTGCTTCCAACGGACATCGCTTTATCCTGGTCGCTATTGACTACTTCACAAAGTGGGTAGAGGCAGCTTCATATGCTTCTGTCACCAAGAATGTGGTAGCCAGGTTTATCAAGCACAATCTCATTTGTCGGTACGGCATCCCCGAAAGGATCATCACTGACAATGGCACGAATCTAAACAACAAAATGATTACTGAACTCTGCACGCAGTTCCAGATCAAACATCATAATTCTTCTCCATATCGACCAAAGATGAACGGCGCTGTCGAAGCCGCCAACAAAAACATCAAGAAAATCATACAAAAGATGACAGTAACCTACAAAGACTGGCATGAGATGTTACCTTTTGCTCTTCATGGTTATCGCACATCTGCGCGTACTTCAACAGGGGCAACTCCATTCTCGTTAGTCTACGGTATGGAAGCAGTTCTCCCAATCGAAATCCAGATTCCTTCCTTAAGGATCATGAAAGAAGCCGATCTAGACGAAGACGATTGGATTCAAACTCGATTCGACCAAATACACTTGATCGATGAGAAAAGACTTGCAGCTATCTGTCATGGCCAGCTATACCAAAAGCGCATGATCAAAGCATTCAACAAGAAAGTCAAAAGTCAAGCATACCAAACTGGTGGCTTGGTTATCAAACGCATCATCCACAAGGTGATCCCAGAGGCAAATGGACCCCCACCTACGAGGGACCATTCATAATCAAGAAAATATTCTCCGGCGGTGCCATGTTGCTTACCACCATGGATGGCGAGGATTTCCCACACCCTGTGAATGCGGACATAGTCAAAAAGTACTTTGCTTAAAAAAAATACAGCTCGCTAAGTTGAAAACCTGAAAGGGCAACTTAGGCAAAAATGAGCGTCTCGGTGGATTGAAAACCCGAAAGGGCGATCCAGGCAAAAATTAGAGACAAAACAAATACAATCCCGGTAGGCTGAAAACCTGAAAGGGCAGCCTAGGCAAAAATTAGGGAATAAAGCATACAACTATGTCCCGCTCAGCTGCCTACTCACCGACAAGGTTCAACACCTCAAAGACACCGATCAGTCCAATCACTTTCTTCCAACAAGTGAGGGATGAGATGCTCGAAGACAGATTGGCAATAGCAGAATTGAAACTTGACTGGATCGTTCTCACATAGCTATTTCTTTTCATAAATACTTTTCAAAACTTTCTGACAATTTCCTACTTCTAGGATTGTTGTCTCCCTATACTAATCCGCCTATCACGGCACCTTTTCAAAAATCAATGCAGCTTATAACTAACATTTTCATTTTTTCTGTTTTGAATACGCGAGCATCCCAATGATATTTTGAATGAACATATGCATTTGAATATGATTGATGTTTACCAGGAAAAACAGGAATAGCATTCCGGACATGTCCCAATTATTTGGACATTATCCTAAACCAGCATCAGAAGGAAGTTTCCCCAATGGAGACACATTCCTCAACAAATCCCTCAAAAAGATTTTTCTTTCGAAAGAAGTCTTATTCCCCAGCAGGGTTTGTTCCAGATTACTGTCTTCAGAAGGTGTGATCTCCGCACCCAAACTTGGTCAGATAGTGCATCGGAGGATTATGCATCTTCCTCATTCCCACTCCAAAGGGCGTCACAGTCCGAACTCTCAAAACTACTGTTCATCCCCGAGCAGTAATCAAAGATCCTTCAATAGAACATCCTGGTTCTCAAAGAATTTCCCCAACCCAGGGAACTCAAGCGAGACAGAAGATCATCAACAACCACGATGCCTTCACTTCCAAATGGCTAGCAGGGATTTATTTTCCCAATCACAATGCCTTCATTTCTTGACGACTAAGCTGGGATTTATTTTCCCAATCAGGAGCTTGACACGCTCTAAGCTGCATAAACCATGCATCACATTCACACTCATATTCACATTCACAATCATGCATCATACGCATATTCATACACAACATAACTTGCATATTTCTCCTCTAGCTCGAGGATCTCATATCATACATGCATCATAGACATCGCATATTATTAACTTGATTTTTCAGGTAGACAGATGTTCTCACTCACATGCAGTGTTCATCCTGAATCTTATTCAGACAAGCAGTCCTTTCAGATACAATCAAACCAAAGATTCACTCTGAAGAACTCTCATTCTCAACTCATTTATCATCTAACATTGCTAGTCTAAGGCGATATCTCAGACGGTTCCAGAACGATCTAGCATTTCAGATCTAAGGCGATACCTCAGACGGTTCCAGAACGATCTAGCATTTCAGATCTAAGGCGATACCTCCGACGGTTCCAGAACGATCTAGCATTTCAGATCTAAGGCGAAACCTCAGACGGTTCCAGAACGATCTAACACTGCAGATCTAAAGTGATACCTCAAACGGTTCCACAATGATCAACTTTCAAATCCTTCATCAAGATATAATCAACAGATTCATTCTGATGAACAAACCATCAACACATTGTCCAGGTGGCATCCGAAAGCCCATCTCAGGTAATGTTTCAATCTGCCAACAACATTTCACAGACAACGTTCAAATGCAACTTCCAACATCTCTGCTGATCAAGGTAAGTGCAAATTTTCAGGGCATCTATTTATTCAATCATCTTCTACCCTCAGATTTCAGACAATCTCTTCAGGTTTAAGAAGATTGAATAGGGGCAACTGTTATACCCCAAAATTTGCCCACTTCTTTTTTCAGGAAAGTTTCAATATGAAAATTAAGAGTCTCATATAAACATGGATTTTTTCAAAATATCCTGACATATGAAGAACTTGGTTTTCAGAATTTTTCTTACACAGTAACTTGGCTTACAGTGGAATTTATTCTTACGCAAACGCCAAATACTGTTCTTTACTTCACAAATACTATTTATTTATTTTACAGATAAATAGTACTAACACAATCATGCAGAGTTAACTCTTTTTGCAGGCGCAAAAGCAGGAAACTCACACTGTACTGGTAACAATTGTTTTTGGTTTCCCACTAACTTTTGTACTATATTCCATTATTTTCAAAATCTTTTCAAATCTCTTTTTCAAAAATCAAATCTTAACTTGTGTGTTTTCTGCCAGTCAAATATTTCTATTTCTGTGCAGTAAACAATTTTCAGGTTATTATCGGTAATTTTGCCCGCATACCGTAAATATCAGTTATTTATTATGTTTCTGTTTTCTAACAAGTCATGTAAATAAATTTTCATGCTTCACACCAAACAAAAACAAAAATAACAACAAAAAAAAAAAAAAGAAAATTAACTTTGACGGTTGATTTTTCACTTTAACTGCTGCTTCAGTACACGAACAGTCGGTTGACAGACAAACTGCAGACAGTACAATTCACAGTGATTTGTACAATCAATCAAATCAATCATTCACAATTCAAATTTCCAAGATTTTTGTGTTAGAAGTCTTCTGAATATCACATGATTAGCAGAAACTCAACACTGCACAAAAATCAGGTACGCTTAACTGCCTCCTATACAGACAGTCCCTAATCAGGGTTTTTCTTGTTTTAACAGGAGCAACAAGTTTTGAGAGCTCAAATGGATTTCATATACATCCATACATCTCAAAGTACCATCATACAAATTTTCAAACTTCAATTCACTCAGACGCACCGTCAGCAGCTCAAACAGTCAACAGACGACCCGTTTGACCAAAAAAGTCAACTGACAGTCAAAAATGAAATTTTTTGTCAAAGTCCATATTTTGTCAAAGGATTCAACATTTGATCATTGGATGATCACAATTCATCAAGGAAAGATCAAAAATCAACAAAACCCTAAGATTCAAAATTAGGGTTTTTGCCTGAAAAGTCAACTCAACTTTGACTGATCATAACTCTCTCATCCTTCATCCAAAAAATGTCAACCAAAGCTCATTTTGAAGGAAATTCAATTATCTTTCAAATGCAATTGATCCCATGGTCATAGCATTCACCATTTGAAAAATATGGCCAAAGACATTACAGGTCATTTTCAAAGTCAACAAAAAGACACTTTTTTCAAATGGACACACAAGGAGAACCAAAAATCATTTTGATATGAGACCAAAGACATTGGTTAGAGGACTCTTTGAGGTTTCCAAAAAGTGCAAGATCTCCTTCATATGACAAAAATTGAAGGATTTACACCTTGTTGAAGTTGGCTAAATTTTGGGAAAATGCATGAAATCAACATTGCTCAAAAATGTTTTTTTTCCAAAAGATGCCAAGTTTTTATGGTCCAAACATCTTTGCCATGTTACTATGGGCCTCCCACGACCAAGACAAAGCCCACATCTTTATTGGCCATTTTTTGCATAATTTTATCTTACTTTAAGATTAAAATTAAAAGGAAAATGCATGGATAATGGTTGCTTGGCCTCCAAGTATGACACACCTCCAAAGTCTTCATTTTTCTGCAGAAAATTGATGCCCAAGGCAAGAGCATTGAATGGAGTCAAGGATTGGTCAAAAATTCAAGGTTTTTAATATTTTAAAAACCAAACTTTCAACAAAGGCAACAAGGCTTCTTGCTTCACTTCCAAGCAGCCTTTGGGCTATAAAAGAAGCATCATACATCCACAATAGAAGGACACACGAATTAGAACAAGAGCATAGCCATCTTTATCATAAAATTCTCCAAAAAATACATACACTTTGTAATTTTCCAATTCTATATTTCAATCAATATTAATACAAACAAAGCTTTCCAATCATCTTCTCAAACAACATAGAGTAAGATTGAACTCATAATATAGTCCCATGAGAGTCGTATAGTGCACATAAAGTTCTTCATGTACATATGCCCTTTACTTTCGTTTTCTTATATGCAATCAATTTCCATACAAACTAACCATCCTAACATGTTTATGGGGACATATATGGGTGATCTGGGCCTTGACATAATAGTTCCCACGTGAGAATCACTCAACACCATTAATGGATGTTCATGCATGCTTAAACTTTAATACCTTCGAATCTATAGCTACAAGCATCAAACAAAGAAACTAATACCACCAATGAACTCAGGGCCTCATGTTTAGTGGATCTGGGTTGCTTTCATGTGTTGCTAACGTGTATTTTTTGCAGGTTCAGAAGCTATAAAAAACTGCACGATTTATCGTAAAAATAGAGGGGGTTTAAAACCCCCGCTATCTGTTTGAAAAAATGAATGAGACGGAGGTTGAAGACGACCACGCGTCCAAGCGTGGTTCGTCAGTCAAGGCTGACTTTTCCCTCCGCTCACGTGGCTCTTCATCATTGGAAGGTCAACCAGTCTCCCATCCACGCGTGCACATGTGGGCCCCAGTCAGAAAGTTTGAATTCTCCTTGAATTCAGTACATGTTCCCTACCATCATATCATGCACCTACAAATCTGGACTCTTGATCTCATCAATCTTACCATCCAACGCACCATAACACACAGCCACACCATGGACTCTCACTCAATCACTACACCAGATCAGTATCCCTTTTTATTTTTATTTTATTTTCTATTTTATTTTATTTTCTTTGCAAAATTAATTTAAAATAGCTTAAACTTCCAAAAATTCCACAAAAAATATTTTAAAATTCTAAAATAATATATTATTTTATGAAACAAAAATATTTTATTTTTCTTCAAAATTTCAATATTTTTCATAATTAATTAGTATGTATTTGTATATTTGCTTATTAATTATTTTAATTAGTCAAAAAATCATAAAAAAAATTGTTCTTTGTGTTAAATATTGTTTATATATCATAAACTAATTTTGTACATATTTAGGATAATTTTCTCTTTAAGTTTTAATTATTTGTGTAATTATTTGCATAATTATGTTTTGATTAACTTAAAATATCCAAAAACAAATTTCAAAAATTCCAAAAAAAATTAGTTTTGTTCTAAAATCAATTAACAAACCTTTTGTACATATTTTTAAACTTATTTGCTAGGTTTAATCATATTTCCATCTTTTCTTTATTTTAAATTAATTAATAATGCATTAATAATATTTAAAATAAATCACAAAAATACAAAAATATGCCTTTTATTTCTTGCAATTTAAAATTCCTAGATAAATGTATAGGATGTCAAATTCATGTAAATAGGCTAGTTTACATTTCCCGCACAATCGATGTAATAGCGTAGATTTACTTTCTGCACTTTACATTTCCGCATTTTAATTTCCAGCACCCATATAAACTGCGTGTATGTCAAAGATAAAACTGAACCGTCAGATCACTAACTTCAAAGATAAATATCTGAATTCAATCACAATCACATTTGCACCTCCTAGGGTAACCCCTTTTCACTCTTTTCAAAATCAAAGTTACATTTCTACTGTTTCGAGTACAAAATCGAACCTTTTGTTTATATCCGACGAATGGATAGATTTTTAAAGGGAACAAGGATAAAGACCTCCTAACTCAGGGTAGACCTCCTAGTTTGCTTGCTCAAAATCAAAACAAACAAAATTCTCATACACTGTTGTTTTTTTTAAAACGAATTTTCCAAAAGACAATATTTTGTATACATCCAAACACGGATCATTACAAAATTAACGATCTTTTCAAAACATCTTTCGAAAGATAAACAAGCATTTGTATATATCCGCACAAGGATCATTACAAATTCTATTTGCAAAGTTATTTCAAAAACACAGGTAAAGCATTCCGAATCAATTGAAAAGTAAAGCAAATGAGCTAAGCAAACTAAAGAGCCCATGGATAACCATGGATACAAAGGGTGCTAACACCTTCCCTTTGTATAACCTACCCCCCTTACCCAGAATCTCTCAAAGGTCTTTTTTCTGTTTCTTTTATAAACCTTTCCTTCATTGGATAAAATAAAAGGTCGGTGGCGACTCTGTAAACTTTTTCAAAAGTGACGCGAAAGCGTCCGATCGACAAAAAAGAGTCAGTTCACGTATCCCACCCACGGAGGGGTATGGCCCGAAAGGACGGTCCACAAAAAGACTTTAGGACCCCTTAGAAATGAAACATGCATTCATACTATCATGCATTTCATAGAAGCTTATGGGGGCCCTTTCTACTCAGATACTGACTCCAGCAACAAATTGACTTCTCACCGTTACGTGCTCGAAAGTTGGTATTGGAATGACTCCGTGAGGTTTCTGACTGAGATGAGAACAGAAATCGGGATTAACATGAATCAGTGTATGGAGGTTATTCAAGTCTTTTCTCTTTGACAAGAAGAATTGAGACAGGTTCCTTAGAGGCCAAATGCGAATGTTAATCTCACCCCATGAGAAGGTCTTATGAATAAAAATTGTTTAATGTTGAGATTCCTATTCTTGGTAAGGAGAGTTCACATCATTGAAGTCTTCAAGTTTTCGAGTACTGAAAATAACAAAAAGGTTTCACCTCTTGGAGGAAAGTTTGGAAGCCATAAAAAGTCGTGACTCCGCCGATTTAGATATTGTTGGTTTGTGCCTAGCGCCTGGTGTCAAAAAAAAAATGCAAGGGTGACTTACTCTCACTCCAAATGGTTTGGATATTGAAGCCAAAGTGGTAATCATCTCTTGTACATATGTGGAAGTTGCTTGGGGCTCCCGACCGAGGGATAAGCAAGATGTATTCTGGTCTTGAGCACTGCACCATTTGCATTGCTCGAATCCCTTAAAGCACTACAAATTCTTATGACTTCGTCAGAATATGTTGCCATGTGATAATCAAGAGTGTTTTGTAGAGGCATTTCTCATTCTCAAGCTTTTGCTTCATATCATGTGTCATCTCTTCCCGGAATTTTCTTCTCAGTGGCCTTTGGTCGTCAATAAAGAAAGAAAGAATATGAGAAATGAACCGATGCAATTCCAATGCCTTGTGCCCAATTACTTCCATGCTGGTTAGAATCTCAGTTGGTTAAGATTTGTGTTGTGGGTCTTCCTTACCACATATAGTTCTCCTGAGTTTGATGATCATACTAGCTTCCTTCAATTATGATGGTGGTTACCGTTCTAACATCTATGCTTGGGGCTCCCGACCGAGGGATAAGCAAGACATTGTCTATCTTGAGTATTGCATCATTTGCATTGCTCGAATCCCTAAAGTAAAATATAAATGCACCACTCTTGTACGCCTTTGTTGGAATATACTTCTGGGAAGTAATCTGAAGTGTGTGGAAGGAACATATGATAATGCTAAGTGGTTACCATGCTGGGGCACCTAGCCATTCAACTGAAGGTGGTAGGACATTCAAAGGCAGAATTCAAGTCCTCGTTGATTTCGGAATAATCACAATCCACTCCAAGAGGTTCTATGCACAAGTTGAAGTCTCAATGGGGTATCAAAACTGCAAAAGGCATTCGAGAGCAATAAGTCCATACGGAGTCAAGTCTCCTCAACAATGGCATTCATTTAGTTCTTTATTGCATTCTCATTTGTAATATTTCATTGTTTATTTAAGCATTTCTAGCATGTAAAAAATTGTTAATTTTTGAATGAAAATCATAATGCATTGTTTATGTTTGTCTTGAAGTAATCCATTCGTTTTCACTCAAAAAAAAAGTTTTTGGCATTACGATACCAACTTTACTAATATCTTGCTTAGGCAACTAACTGAGGGAGGATGATGAAAAAAATGCAAAATCCCTAATTGTGTGTCTTTGAATAAAATCCTGCTGATGATGTACAGGCATTGTTTCAAATCCCCAAACACCGGAGATATAAGGGAGATAGACCCTCGTCAACCCCTTTGAGCCTTGAAGTAGGAGTTTCTTTTCTATTCAGAAAAAAAAACCTTTAATTTTAACCCTGGGGCAGGGTAGTGTTCATTTAACTTGATCAAGTGTTCAAAACTCACAAATAATATGCATCTAAGGATACAATAATGGTTATCTTTCAAAAGGTTGAGGAAAGTAAGAACTGTGATGGTTATCCTTCACCTACCAAGAGGACAAAAGATGACGGTACCACAATGGTAATCCTTCATTAATCAAAGAATGAGGCAGTCGCAATCACTTCCAATGAATCAAAGACAATGCGAGATCACACGACTTGTTCAATAAAAAAAGAGAAAAAGAAAATGAAAAAAATGAAAAAAAGTGATGAAAGAAAAGAATATAGCAATAAAAAGAAAAATGATGGTGAAAATAAAGCAAGAACAAAGTCGTGTGATAACGAACCAAAAGAATAAAAGGTGAGCGACTGCCATGTCCGAAAAACCTCATTGATTCCTCAACCATTTCAAAATTCCTTGTGAGGGATGAGCACTCATGTTGAGTTAATTGAACTTAGGAGTGGAGAACATCATGAAGAGGGTGGGCACCAAATAATTTTGAGCCTAAAAATCCTTTGTTTCTGAAAACCGTGAACCCGGCCAAGTTACAACCCTTAAAAGTCCTAATTGAAGTAAGGTTTATTTCAAAAAATACACTCTGATGAGATAGTGTTTAGCTGACTCCCAATGAAGCGTAACACATATCTATGTTGGTATCGTATGCTCGCTTTATCTTTCATTCATAAGAGGTGGCCACCTCATTGCATAAAAAGTTTTTAAACTTCAAGACTAGCATAGGCCTTGCATTAGAATTATCATTCTTATAATCAACATTATTTTGCATACAAAACATTTGCTTAAACATCAAGGAAGTTTCTATGATGAGAATCCATGAAGAGATTGATCATGTCAGAGTAAAAGAGACTTGAAAACTCCGTAGAGTAAAAAGAAATCATTCCAGAGACTAATATATCAAGGGGCATGTTGCCTGAAGACTCCATTGAGCATAATCAGTTTATACCTTCTTTGATTGACTACCCTGAGGGGAGAAGTTTGAGTACTCGGTGGAGTAGATGCATTTCGATTAAGTACCCCGAGGGGAAGAGTTTGAAGACTCCATTGAGCATGATAAAGGTGCTTCCACAGTTTGGTTGACTTCGAAGAAAGTAGACTTGAGGATCATGATAAGATGTACATAATCAGGGGCAGTCACGATGAGGAATCTCTCTCGTGAGTTCATCCTATCTGGGGCAAGCAAGTCAAGGTTTGACATCTTAAATTCGACCAATCAGGGTTAATCAAGTCGAGGAATCTCTCTCTTGATTTCAATCAATCTGAAGTAGTGACGTCGAGGAATCTCTCAAGCTCACTCAATCTGGGGCAGTTACGTCGAGATTCGACAAATCTCTTCAAGGATCCGTGAATCAAGAGAAGGAATATTTCAAACGCTTGAATATGCTAGGGGCAGAATTTTCTCAAGTAATTATGGTGTAAGGATCCTTTCGAGGCAAATGTCTTCGTTAAATCATATATCTCCACAAGTCAGGCAGCCTGGGGCATACTCTTTTGGTTTGTATTGAAGAAATCGCCATTAACCTGTAAGGTGCGGTTGGCCATCACATAATGGAGAAGTATCACAATGCTTTTCCCCAACAAGTTACTCTCTCCCCAAGCATAGGAGTTTATTTCTCCTGAGAGTTAATTCCATTCCTCAAGTCTAGGAGTTTATTTCTCCTGGAAAAGTCACTCCCCGAGCATAGGAGTTTATTTCTCCCAAGAATTATTTCCCTCCCCAAATAGGAGTTTATGTCTCCTCGGAGTTGTTCCAATTCTCCCAACCGTGGTTCCTTATCTGGATTTCTAATCCCCACCATGGTGAATTGAGGGAATCTCCTCAAACTAAAAATTATTCAAGCAATGGCACATGATGAGAAGTCAGAAGTATTCTTCAAGTCAAAGAAGAAATATATCTTGCAAGTTAAAGTCCAATGTCTATTGGCACCCCCACGGAGTTCTTAACACTAAGGGGATTCTCCCTGGTGTTTACCTCTCCTGAGGTCAGAGACAAAGCTCGATCTACAAGTCAGCGGAATATTCTCTAAAGGGCCCTCGTTATCTCTGCATATAGTAATCATTGCATTCACATTGCATCTACAAAAACGCGTAGCATTTCCATGAATATGGAGCATTACGCAATTGAAAAAATCAAACATGCATCACTGCATAAGCCGAGTTTGTTTGTGCTCCAAAGGCACAAAGTAGTATATCCCCAAAAGAAGTCTCACTTTCTCCCTCCAGTGTGGATTGAATACAAAGTCTTCCTTCGTCAAGATCATTGTCTCTTTGGTTATTTCCTGTTTGCTGATTTCAATCGTTTGGAAAACCCATACTTTGTGTGTGGCAATTCGAATGATTGTCACTCTTGTAGAATTACACCCCGCCTTTTGGCCTGAGGGAACCATGTAGTTCTTATGTTCCGTAAGTAACAATACCTCTTTCAAAGTCCAGTGTTTATTGGCATCATCTAGTGGAGTCTGGTCGTCACCAGTCCTCTCTTTGTATTCACTTTTTGTGAGTCCCCTTACTGCCTTTTGCATAAGGGATACCTCTTGCTTCTTGCAAGTTTGCTTTGGTTACTTTCCCGTATGCTGCGTGCAGATTAGAGTGCGAATGAGGGTGGGCATTCAATCCATCTCATTTTTCAATCATTTGAAATCCATACTATGTGTGTGGCAATTTGAATGATCGCCACCCTTGAAGGGTTACACCCCGTCTTTGGCCTGAGGGATCCATGTAATCCTTATGCTCCACAAGCATCAATACCTTCTTGAAAGCCCAGTGTTTACTGGCATCCCCTGATTGATTCTAGTTGTCACTAGCCTTTCTTTCAGTCAAGCCCAATGGTTATTGGCATCGCCTTCAAAGCCCAATGTTTATTGGCATCGCCTTCAAATTCAGTGTTCATAAACATCCCCAATAAAGTCTAGTCGTTACTAGTCTTCTTCAATAAAGTCCAACGATTATTGGCATACCTTTTCAGATCTAGAGTCACCCTTCGGCTGTGTCTCTTTTTGAAGTCTAACTGAGGTTAGCAAAATAGGATCGGTTTCCCCTTCGGCTGGTTACATCCTTTATCAAGTCACTCTTCGGTGGTGTCTCTCTTTGAAGTCTAACTGAGGTTAGCAAAATAGGATCGGTTTCCCCTTCGGCTGGTTACATCCTTTATCAAGTCACCCTTCGGTGGTGTCTCTCTTTGAAGTCTAACTGAGGTTAGCAAATTAGGATCGGATTCCCCTTCGGCTGGTTTCATCCTTTGTTGAGTCACCCTTCGGCTGTGTCTCTTTTTGAAGTCTAACTGAGGTTAGCAGTTTGGTAGATTCCCCTACGGCTGGTTTCTTCCTTTTGGAGTCGTCCTTCGGCTACGTCTCTTTGTTCAAGTCTAACTGAGGTTAGCAAATTAGGATCGGATTCCCCTTCGGCTGGTTTCATCCTTTATTGAGTCACCCTTCGGCTGTGTCTCTTTTTGAAGTCTAACTGAGGTTAGCAACCTGTTTAAGGTCCACCTTCGGCTGGTATCCTTTGATAATACTCCATACTCTCTGCTTTACCACAAAATGTAAATTTTGATGGTACTTTTGGGTATTCAATCCACTTACACCTCTCATGTCCAGAACTTGCGTCGTTCGTACATTCAGGTCTAAGTAGATTGAATAGGGGCAGCTGTTGCACCCCAAAATTTGCCCATTTTATTTATTCCTAATTAGCTTATGCTTCGCATCTCATGTGCATCTTTCATTTAGGCCATCTAACTTTCATACATTCATTAATCAACTAACTTTGCATTGGAGCAAGGATCTTGGAAGCTAGGGTTTTTTATATGGTCGTTCATGGTGGACTTCTTTCTCCTAAAGCTGCAAGATTTTTCTCTATAAAGGTTCACCAAGGGCAAAAAATAATAAAGAGTTCCATTTGTACGTGGTGTCTACAATCGTTAATTCAACTGAGCTTCATTGGATTTCATGTGGAGGAGCTCTTATGTGCTTAATTTCTATCTTCCTCAAGAATTCCTCAAAGAATTGTTGTTATGTCGGATTGAAGTACAATGCATGTCATGGTGTGAGAGTTAGACTTGTGGGTTCATTGTGTTCGAGGCGCCGCTATACGTAATGGGTTGGTGGTTTGGTTTGAATTGAGGGATTGAGATTGAATTAAGGTCACGATGATTTGAGGATGAATTTGATGACTTAATTGGCCTTATTATTCAAATTTTGTTCAAGGCATTATGTTCATTGAGAATTTAATTCAAGCTAAGATACTAAATACATGATGCAAGAAATAAGATCGTGGATTGCTTGTGATCAAAACTTTATCATTTCACTCATTGATTTGTTGATTACGATGCAAAGAGAATTGTGTTGAAGGTTGAATTCAGGCTCGCTACACGGAATTTGAAATGGGAATACAAAGTCATCTACTCAAAGGTCCATCCATTTGTATTCAAAATTCAAAACCATATTTATTACAAATATTCAGCTTACAAATTACAAAAAAGACTCTACAACACAGAGAAAATCAAATCTCCAATACAACAAGCCCAACATGCCTTGCCACTTCCACCTCAAACAAATGGCCAGCTTCGTAAATCAACCATGGCATCGAAACAACAGGATCCACTTGCAGTCAACAAATGCTCACACCGAAAATTTGCTGCATAAAGGAAGAAAAGACCAAGTCGGTTCAGCAAAGAAGAAATAAACCAAACTGATTCATAGACCAAATTCCGATTCAGCAGAAGGTTTAAAGAAGATTCAAAAACAAATTCACATAACAGAATCACGTAAAGGAAAATCGGAAAAAATATCAGGGATCTCATAACAGAATTGGAAAAAAAAAAGGGCATAACAGAAAGAAGAAAAAATCTGCAACTACCAGTAACAAACTTCATTCTTCCTCCATGGAATTCACGATTCAATTCTCCTTCAATCTGAGAACAATCACCAGAGCTCTTCGATCTCTTCTTCTGAATCTTCCTCTCCAACCTCTCGACAATTCTCCCCACACTTTCCAATCTTCTTCACCTCCTCTCAAATTCAACCAATCATCCAACTGTTTCAAGCGCGGAATGGTTTCTAATAGAAAGAAGAAAAAGAGACTGATAACAGAAATCCGGAAAAAGGAGATAGCGAGCAGAATTCCAAACTAACCGTAACAGAATTCTGGAGTCTTCATTGAACCTTCATCACGCAAGTCTCCAGAAGACCGCAATCTTCAAAACCGCCATAACCTCATCATCTTCTTGAAGACCTTCAATTTTCTGAACCAATTCACCGAACCTTAACTCAGAAAAAGCTTCACAGATTCTTCATAAATGTATCTTGATTCTTCATCTTCAAGAAGTCCCCTGCATAATCTTCATCGCATCACGTTCATCATCACCCCTCATCATTGCACAACGATTCCGTGCAGCAATCTTCGTCGTCAAATCTTCAACGTCATCAATTATCTTCACTATATCGTCTACAATCTGCAAACAACGGCACTACAACGTGTTCAACAGAGATGAGAGATGTGAGCGAGCTTGATTCGGACGGGATGAGATCGAGATAGAGAGCACCGCCGCAAGTGAGAGAGATATGCAACGCGAGGTAAACGAAAGGCTATCGGTGAGGAGATGAGAGAGTTCGTTGTTCGACGGAGAAAGAGAACGTTAGTTCTCCGGCCGCCGCGTTCTGAGACGAGAGAGAGGAAGAAGACGTGAAGGTGAAAGGTCACAAATGTTAACCCTATCCCCTTTTGTTTATTATTATAATTAGTATATTATGTTAATGTTAATTATGTTAATGTCATAATGTCTGATCATTAGGTTTAATTAGGGATTAATATCATAAGGTCTGGATTATTTGACTTTGATTAGGGATTAATCAGCAAAAATAATTGGATAATAAAATTGAAGAATGGTTGAATTGGATCAAACAAAATATGAAGATGGATTGAATCTCCATTAGGCCTTACATGAAATTGCTATTTCCACTCCCAGAACAAGGCCCAAAACGCGCCCTAGTGTAAATCCAATGCATTTCATTTTGCTTCTGCACCCCCCTGTGTTGTTAGATTTTTCTCCTTTTGCAATTTTTTTCTCCTCTAACTTTTGACTCATAAATCTGTTTTGGTTCAAATAAAAAAATAAATAAAAATATGTTTTAGATACTTCTATGTGTGTAAATAATTGTAGTATTTTTTATAGATTTTCAGAATTCAGTTTACTATTTTTAATAAACCATTTGCTTTGGTATGTTCATGTTTCTTTTTGGTTTTGATAGATTTTGCAAATAATTTGTTTAAATGCCTTAGGGATAGAATTTAATTGCCATTTGTTGTGTAGTCTCAGTAGACTCATATATCATATTGTGTATAAAAAATAAATGTCCAATTCCATGTTTTGGTTAGGTTTTCATTAGGTTTTCCATACCCGATTTATGTGCGTTCCTAAACGGATAACCATGTGAATTTGACCTATAATTTGATTTGCATTTATGAAATTGACTTAGGTTCTTCTTGTACATATAATTAGAGATGTTTAGAGGTCCTAAGACCTGGAATTAGATTTTTAAATCATGTCTTCTCTTTTTACTTGAATTTTCCTTTCTTACATGTACATAACTTGCTTTTGGCTAACGATTGTATCATAACTTGTCCAAATGACCTATAATTTTGTATGAAACTTCTTGACTTGTTTTGTGATTGCTTAGAAACCTTTTAGAGGTAATTAGCTACTGACTCATAGCATTTGATTACATCTTTCTAACTTCACTCCTAATTTGAATTCTATTAACTAGTTTTGACCTAGTTTTGTATAGTTTTGTTAGAACTTTGTTTGTTTCAAGTTAATTGACTAACATAGATTGGTATAAGGTCTTGGACCCATAAATGAACTAATTGCTACTGACTTTAGGCTTTGTTCATGTTTTTCATTTGCTTTTTGTTTCGATTAATGGATGTTTGTTCGCTAATTGTTAAGTAACGATTCATGCGATACTTTGGTAATTTCTTGTGAATATTTTCGTGTGATGCCATGATGCTTTTGTGTTTGATTTAGGACACTAATTTATTTTGGTTTGCTACTGCCCTAGGGCTTTCTTCTCTCTTTCTCATGCTTTGCCTCTTCTATCACACTTTGATTGTTGTTAGTTTAAGAGGCGACGATTGTTTGTTCTTCCTCCACCTTTTGTGGATTGTTTTCCCTTGGGATTCATTGTGTGTAGTCTCTCTTAGGAGTAGACTTGGTTAGGGACTTCATTAAGTCACCTACCTTGCTTGTTGCTTTTTCTTACCTCTTACTATATGCTTACCATGTTCCCTTAGGGTGGTGACTTCAATCTTCATTAAGATTAGTCACATAGAACAACTTAGGTTGTAGTCTATGCATGATAACATAGGTAGAGATCCCTTATCCTTGACCTTAGGGCCACTTGTAGAATAGAATAACTTAGATTAGAGAATAGGTTAGTTCCCCTTTGTTCATTCTTTTTCTTTTCAACATTAAAACACTAATAAATAAAGAGGCGAATCACATTAAGAAAGTGATAGAGAAATGAGTGGGATTCATTCCCTAATCTGTTTCTCAATCACTTAGTGGCATAGAAATGAGTGGGATTCATTCCTTAATCTGTTTCTCGGTCACTATTTAATGGGAGAGAAATGAGTGGGATTCATTCCCTAATCTGTTTCTCAAACATTAGTTAATGGGATAGAAATGAGTGGGATTCATTCCCTAATCTGTTTCTTGAACATTATATAATGGGATAGAAGTGAGTGGGATTCATTCCCTAATCTGCTTCTCGATCATTATACATTTTATGTGATTCAAATCGCAAAGTAAATTCCCTTAAAAAATACCCAACCAAAAACATTTAAAACACTTAATAAAGGCTCGAATTAAAACAAAGTGACGAAGTGGTGCGAAACCTTGTATTGGGTTTTGTTCATCATGTAGTTACATAAAAAATACAAACCCAAGTTCACTCTTTTGCCTTGTTAGGCGCTTAAGAACAAGTTAAGTCCTTTCCAAAACTAGGCGTATAAGTCTCCAAAGGTCGAGCATCGTGGATTGTGACCTTAACCTCTGTTCAACTAAAAAACACAAAACAAATGGAAACTATGGAGCCGAACTACGGTCGCTCTGATTCCTTGTAAGGGATACGTAGGCATTGGGTCGCGGGGCCTAAGCGAGCACACTTGTAAATAATTCCTTCTTTTCCCCGTATTTCTTTTGCATTCATTCACATTTAGGTTTAGACATAAATACACCCTTTAGATAGAAACAAACATAGGTGGATACCATCGAGTACGATGGGCGCGAGGGGTGCTAACACCTTCCCCTCGCGTAACCGACTCCCGTGCCCTATTCTCTGGTCGAAAGACCTTGTTCTTATTCTGAGTTAGGTTATCTGGTATTCCTTTCCCTTATGGGATAAATATATTAGTGGCGACTCTGATTCCATTTTTCGCGGTAGCGACACCTAGCAATGATCCTAATGGTGCAGGTGAATTTGCTATAACCCTAGAAAATAATCCTAATGGTGCAGGTAAGCTTGTTAGAATCATAACAAGTGATCCCTCTTACAAGTCCTCGCTATGTTAGTCTCCAGGCTTTAGCAGAACATTTCATCTTTCACAACTCGGTATAAGGTAAATTTAGGGGTCTTCCATTTATTTAATAAGTCATAGATCCGATAAGCGCGAGACCTACGGGTTATCACGCCAATCGATCCAAGATAATTAAATAGGGGCAGCTGTCATACCCCAAAATTTACCCACATAATTTGCATCTGTCAGTTTATTAAGGGAATTAAAAATTAGGAGCCATAGGGTTTAATATACCTATAATTCAACTTGATCTCTTATAAAATTCCCGTGTAAATTGGTCTAAAATAAGAGGAGGTGTGAGTAGCAAATATTAGAGGTCCAATCCATTTTGGGCCCATTTGTTCATTTAATTTTTTTTATTTTTATTACTATTATTACTTACTAACTATAAAGTTATTGTTAGAATTATTTGTTAGAACAAGATTTGTTCTGATCAATATTCTTAGTTTTGATGATAACAAGGATATGAATTTTGTGTGAGATAATGTGGTACTCTAATACATTGCAATTTCCCTTTCAGGAAATATATAAAGAGTATGCATAAATCAGCGCTCAGAAGCTTTGTCTCAGAAGGTTCAGCATGCAACATCAGAACATGGGTCTGGCAAGACATCAGAAGATGGTCAAGGCAGAATCAGAACATGGGTCTATGGAAGCATCAGAAGAACTTGAGATCAGAAGCAGAAGCACTGAAGTTCTCATGGTATCACGCTCAGAAGCACTTCAAGGTCAGAAGACAAGAAGATGCTATGCACCAAGCTGTTTGACTCTGATGATATTCAAATATTTTATTCACAAACATCAGATCAGAAGAAAGTACAGGTGGCAGGCTACGCTGACTGACAAAAGGAACGTTGGAAGCTATTAAAAGCAACGTCAGTAGACACAGCGTGAACAAGGCTCGAGGTAGTTAACAAAAGCGTGAAACATTAAATGCAATGCTGTACGGAACACGCAAAGCATTAAATGCTCCCAACGGTCATCTTCCCAAACGCCTATAAGTATGAAGTTCTGATGAGAAGCAAGGTCAACAACTCTGAACAAATTCTGAAAGACTTGCTGAAACGGTGTTCAATTCAAAGCTCAGAAACTTCATCTTCATCAAAGCTCACTACATTGTTGTTGTAATATATTAGTGAGATTAAGCTTAAACGTTAAGAGAAATATCACTGTTGTGATTATAGCTTTTAAGAAGCATTGTAAAACTCTTATTTGATTACATTAATTTGTAAGTAACTAGAGTGATCAAGTGTTGATCAGGATACTCTAGGAAGTCTTAGCTTGTGTCTAAGCAGTTGTAATTAGAGTGATCACGTGGTGGTCAGGATACTCTAAGAAAGTCTTAGCTTGTGTTTAAGCATTTGTTCCTGGAGTGATCAGGTTGTGATCAGGATACTCTAGAAGACTTAGTCGCGGACTAAGTGGAAAACCATTGTAATCTGTTGCGATTAGTGGATTAAATCCTCAGGTGAGGTAAATCACTCCGCGGGGGTGGACTGGAGTAGTTTAGTTAACAACGAACCAGGATAAAAATAACTGTGCAATTTATTTTTATCGTTCAAGTTTTTAAGACTACACTTATTCAAACCCCCCTTTCTAAGTGTTTTTCTATCCTTCAATTGGCATCAGAGCGCCGGTTCTAAGGTGCAAGCACTTAACCGTGTTTAGAAAAGATTCAGGAAGAGAAAAACGCTTCAGTAAAAGATGGCTGGTGATGAACACACATCTACATCTGGCTCTGTTGAGCAATACAACGGAAATGGTAACAATGGTTATACTAGACCACCAGTATTTGATGGTGAAAACTTTGAATACTGGAAAGATAAACTGGAAAGTTACTTTCTTGGTCTAGATGGTGAACTATGGGATCTTCTGAGGGATGGTTACAAACATCCAGTGAAAGTTAGTGGCGTAAAGCTTACAAGGCAAGAAATGGATGATGATCAAAAGAAGCTTTTTAAGAATCATCATAAATGTAGGACTGTTTTGCTGAATGCTATCTCTCATGCTGAATATGAGAAGATATCTAACAGGGAAACTGCCTATGATATATATGAGTCATTGAAAATGACCCATAAGGGAAATGCTCAAGTCAAAGAGACAAAAGCTCTTGCTCTAATCCAGAAGTATGAAGCCTTCAAGATGGAGGAAGATGAAGACATTGAAAAGATGTTTTCAAGATTTCAAACTCTGACTGCTGGATTGAGAGTTCTGGATAAAGGTTACACCAAGGCTGATCATGTAAAGAAGATTATCAGAAGCTTACCCAGAAGATGGGGTCCAATGGTGACTGCATTCAAGATTGCCAAGAATCTGAATGAAGTTTCTTTGGAAGAGCTTATCAGTGCCTTGAGAAGCCATGAAATTGAGCTGGACGCAAACGAGCCTCAGAAGAAAGGTAAGTCTATTGCATTAAAATCTAATATTAAAAAATGCACTAACGCTCTTCAGGCTAGAGAAGAAGATCCTGAAGAATCAGAATCTAAAGAAGAAGATGAACTGTCCATGATCTCCAGAAGGGTAAACCAACTCTGGAAGAGCAAGCAAAGGAAGTTCAGAGGCTTCAGAAGTTCAAAGAAATTTGAACGTGGAGAATCTTCTGATGACAGAAGATTTGACAAGAAGAAGGTCATGTGCTATGAATGCAATGAGCCTGGACACTATAAGAATGAATGTCCAAAACTTCAGAAGGAAAATCCCAAGAAGAAGTTTCATAAGAAGAAAGGTCTTATGGCAACCTAGGATGAGTCAGAAGATGAATCAGACTTGGAAGACGAGCAGGCTAACTTTGCGCTGATGGCGACAGAAGATGATGGATCAAAATCTACATCAGAATCAGATTCTGAAGAGGTATTTTCTGAACTATCTAGAGAAGAGTTAGTTTCCAGTCTAACAGAGCTTCTTGAATTAAAAGCTCATCTTAGTATCAAATACAAAAAGCTGAAAAAGCAATTTGAATTTGAAACTAAGAAGCTTGAGTTGGAAAATTCTGAATTAAAAGAAAAAGTTTTAAAATTATCCAATAATGTTGGATCTCCTTCTGATTCAGAAAAATCCACTCCAAGTCTGAATCATATTCTGAAAGAATATGATTTAAGTTTCAAGAAGTTCTTATCTAGAAGTATTGGCAGAAGTCAGCTAGCTTCTATGATATATGCTGTGTCTGGAAACAAGAGAGTTGGCATTGGTTATGAGGGTGAAATCCCATACAAGCTTGAATCTGTGGATGATATGAAAATATCATACAAGCCTCTGTATAACCAATTTAAATTTGGCCACTCCCATGATATTAAGCACACATCACATGCACAAAGTTTTCACATAACACACACCAAAAAGCATGTGACACAATCTAAGAAATATCATGGAACTCAGAATAAGAAGTATCATACTGTTCCTCCTGTTAAATATTTTGCTAAACCCAAGTTCAATCAGAACTTGAGGAGAACTAACAAAAAAGGACCCAAGAAATTGTGGGTACCTAAGGAGAAGATAATTTCTGTTGCAGATATCCTTGGCGGCAAAGAGGACAGAAAGAAAAATGTCATGGTACATGGACTCTGGGTGCTCGCGACACATGACGGGAAGAAGGTCTACATTCCAAGACCTGGTGCTTAAACCAGGTGGAGAAGTTAAGTTTGGAGGAGATCAGAAGGGCAAAATCATTGGCTCTGGAACCATAAGTCTTGGTAACTCTCCTTCCATAACTAATGTACTTCTTGTTGAAGGATTAACGCATAACTTATTATCCATAAGTCAATTAAGTGACAATGGTTATGATATAATCTTCAATCAAAAGTCTTGCAAGGCTGTAAGTCAGAAGGATGGCTCAATCCTATTTACAGGCAAGAGAAAGAACAACGTTTATAAGACAGATCTTCAGGATCTTAAGAATCAGAAGGTGACTTGTCTTATGTCTGTTTCTGAAGAGCAATGGGTCTGGCACAGAAGATTAGGACATGCTAGTTTGAGAAAGATTTCTCAAATTAACAAACTAAATCTGGTCAGAGGACTCCCCAATCTGAAATTCAAATCAGATGCTCTTTGTGAAGCATGTCAGAAGGGCAAGTTCTCCAGACCTGCATTCAAGTCTAAGAATGATGTTTCTTCCTCAAGGCCGTTAGAACTCTTACACATTGATCTGTTTGGCCCAGTCAAAACAGCATCTGTCAGAGGGAAGAAATATGGATTAGTCATCGTTGATGATTATAGCCGCTGGACATGGGTAAAGTTCTTGAAACACAAGGATGAGTCTCATTCAGTGTTCTTTGAATTCTGCACTCAGATTCAATCTGAGAAAGAGTGTAAAATCATAAAGGTCGGAAGTGATCATGGTGGCGAATTTGAGAACAGATTCTTTGAGGAGTTCTTCAAAGAAAATGGTATTGCCCATGATTTCTCTTTCCCCAGAACTCCACAGCAAAATGGAGTTATAGAGCGAAAGAATAGGACTCTACAAGAAATGGCCAGAACCATGATCAATGAAACCAATATGGCTAAGCATTTCTGGGCAGAAGCAATTAACACTGTATGCTATATTCAGAATAGAATCTCTATCAGACCTATTCTAAATAAGACTCCTTATGAATTGTGGAAGAACAGAAAGCCCAACATTTCATATTTCCATCCTTTTGGATGTGTATGTTTTATTCTGAATACTAAAGATCATCTTGGTAAGTTTGATTCTAAAGCACAAAAGTGTTTCCTTCTTGGATATTCTGAACGCTCTAAAGGCTACATAGTATACAATACCGAAACATTGATTGTGGAAGAATCAATCAATATCAGGTTTGATGATAAGCATGGTCTTGAAAAACCAAAGCAGTTTGAGAATTTTGCAGATTTTGATATTGATATATTAGAAGTTGAAGAATCAAGAAGCAAAGCTGCAGAAGCTGGCAGTCTCAGAAGCAATGGATCAGAAGATCAAGTTGCAGCATCTTTAGAGAATCTTAGGATTTCTGAAGAACCAACTATCAGAAGATCACCTAGACTTGCCTCAGCTCATTCAGAAGATGTGATCCTTGGAAAGAAAGATGATCCCATCAGAACAAGGGCATTCCTTTAGAACAATGCAGAATGTCAATTAGGTCTTGTTTCTTTAATCGAGCCAACTTCTGTTGATCAAGCTCTAGAAGATCCAGACTGGATAATTGCCATGCAAGAAGAACTAAATCAGTTTACAAGGAATGATGTATGGGACTTGGTTCCTAGACCAAAAGGATTTAACATCATCGGTACTAAGTGGGTTTTCAGAAACAAGCTAAGTGAGAAAGGTGAAGTGGTAAGAAACAAAGCCAGACTGGTTGCTCAGGGTTATAGTCAGCAAGAAGGGATTGATTATACAGAAACCTTTGCACCAGTGGCCAGGTTAGAATCTATTCGTCTATTAATTTCTTTTGCCACTCAACACAACATCACTCTTTATCAGATGGATGTCAAGAGTGCCTTCTTAAATGGTTATATAGATGAAGAAGTTTATGTTCACCAACCTCCTGGTTTTGAAGACTCCATGTCTCCAAATCATGTTTTCAAATTAAAGAAATCATTATACGGATTGAAACAAGCTCCCAGAGCTTGGTATGAACGTTTGAGTTCTTTCCTTCTGGAAAATGATTTCACTAGAGGAAAAGTGGACACTACTCTCTTTTGTAAAACATTTAAAAAGGATATTTTAATTTGTCAAATATATGTTGATGATATTATCTTTGGAACATCTAATGCTACACTTGGAAAGGAGTTTGCTGAGTCTATGCAGGCTGAATTTGAAATGAGCATGATGGGAGAACTCAAGTATTTCCTTAGGATTCAAATCAACCAAACTTCCGATGGAACCTATGTTCATCAAACGAAGTATGAGAAAGAACTTCTGAAGAAGTTTAATCTTTCTGAAAGCAAAGAAGCCAAAACTCCTATGCATCCTACATGTGTACTGGGTAAGGATGAGGTAAGTAAGAAGGTAGATCAGAAGTTGTACAGAGGTATGATTGGATCTCTTCTATATCTAACTGCTTCTAGACCTGACATTCTCTTTAGTGTTTGTTTGTGTGCTCGATTCCAATCATATCCAAGAGAATCTCATTTAACAGCGGTTAAGAGAATTCTAAGGTATCTGAAAGGTACTACTAATGTTGGTTTAGTTTACAGAAGATCTAAAGATTACAACTTAGTAGGATTCTGTGATGCTGACTATGCTGGAGATAGAATAGAAAGAAAGAGCACTTCTGGAAGTTGTCAATTTCTTGGAAGTCATCTGATCTCATGGTACAGCAAGAAGCAAGCTATTATTGCCCTCTCAACAACAGAAGCAGAATATGTTGTTGCTGCTGGTTGTAGCACACAAATGCTCTGGATGAGAAGTCAGCTGGAAGATTATTAGATATATGAGAGTAACATTCCTATTTTTTGTGATAATACTTCTGCTATATGTTTATCTAAGAATCCTATTTTACATTCAAAAGCGAAACATATTGAGATTAAACATCATTTCATAAGGGACTATGTTCAGAAGGGTGTTATATCTTTAAACTTTGTGGATACAGACCATCAATGGGCTGATATCTTTACAAAACCCCTTGCTGAAGATAGGTTTAAGTTCATTCTGAAGAATATCAGTATGGATTTATGCCCAGAATGAGAAGATGAGAAGATCTTATGTATGAGTATCTTCTGAAATGAAATTGATATTTTTTTAAGAAGTTCTGATTGAAATCAATTAGAAATTGTGATTCAGTTATTACTAACGTTTCATTGTCTAATTTGATTCAGAATCTCTTTAAAAGCAAAACAGTTGTAACTGGCTATCCAGATGGTAAACACGTGTTCACTATTTCTGGACAAGCGTGCGTACAGTTGAGGGGACGTCTACTTAGGTAACTGTGCAAATCTCGTCTTTTGTCATTATTATCTCTCCTCACGTCATGTTACATTAAATGCCATTCATCATTTCTTTTATTGTCCTTCTTTTCTCTTTTATATTCCTCGAACGTTTCACTCTTCTTTTTCCCTCTATTTATTCCTTCATTTCGTTGCATCTTTTCAATAAGTCTTGGTTCTCTTTCTCTTTCTCTTTCTCTTTCTTTTTCTCTCTTGTCCAACAAAGTTTTTCTTTGGCATAAACCCTAGTTCATTCATCTTCAACCTAGTGTTCATCATGAATCCTTTCAACTCAATGAGAACGCATGGAAGGGTTAATCAGTTACAAGATGTGAAGCATATCTTGGGATGACTCTCCAAGTCTCTTTCAAGACAGATCTCTTCTTCAATGCTGCTATCAACATTTATCCAAAGGAAGAAGACCTTCTTGAGTCACTGGAGCCTGTTTGCAACATTAGCTCCCTGTCTATGAACTGTCCCTCACTTCCTCTTTGGTCTCTTGGATCTCTCCTACAGTGGAGGTTCTAGTCTGGACAGGCATGAAGAGTTTTCAAGCTTTCATGGCTGAACAAACTGAAGACCAGTGGGTTCTTTAGTTGTTTGCGCAGTCTTTGCGTAGGACAGAGTCTTAGGATTTAAGTCTTTGTAGTTTTCTTTCCTTGTTGCATCTGTTTTCTGCATACACCTTTTGTAATCCTTCTTGTTGAAATCAATGAAAAGTTATTTATGTTTCTTTCCTTTTGTCCCTTGCTTTACATCTGAATCTTTTATGCTTTTTGATGTTATGACAAAAAGGGGGAGAAAATATATGATAAATGATCTGATTAATATTATCAGTTACCGAGTAAAAAGGCTCCACATTTACTAACAGAACTTGCAAAGTTCTATGTTTTTAAGTTGTGTTGTTGCAGGAATCAAAGATTCAAGATCAAAATAAGAAGCAACAAAATGAATCAAGCTCTTGGATTCTTGAAGCAAGCTGAGTGCTAGGAAGCTTCAGAATCAGAAGCAAGAAGGAAGAATGATCAGAAATTCTGATAATAGAATATGATCCAAATCATTGTCTATTTGCTCTAATACATTGTCTATTGGATCTGATATATTCTATATGGCTTATATGGCTCTGATACATATTTTGTGTTCTGATACACATTTTATGTTCTAACTCATTCATGCTGACTTTTGTCGTTTAGTTTTGTTCTGTAACATTTCAGGATGTAGAGATGCTCGGATGATGCTCTGGTACATTCAACAATATTCTGATACAATCTAGCATGAAGTGATGTAAGAAGAAATTCAAAACTCTGAAGCTATCCGAGGGAAGCAGAGATCAGAAGCTGTGAATGTTCTAAAGATTCAGAAAACTCAAGTTCTGAAGCTGTCCTAAATGGAAGCATGAATCAGAAGCTGTGAATGTTCTGAAAATCAAAGAAATTCAAGTTCTGAAGCTGTCCTAAATGGAAGCAGAAATCAGAAGCTGTGAATGTTCTGAAGATCAAAGAAATTCAAGTTTTGAAGCTGTCCTAAATGGAAGCAGGAATCAGAAGCTGTGAGTGTTCTAGTGATCTAAAGAAATTCAAGTTCTGAAGCTGTCCAATGGAAGCAGAAGTCAGAAGTTATGAATTATCAGAAGACAGAAGCTTTTGTGATTGTCTCTACCGAAATAATCAGGGAAGTTTTTTATTATTAAAGTTCTTCGAGTATTTATTTCAGGGGGAGATTATTCATCTCAGGGGGAGATTGTTAATCTCAGGGGGAGACATATTCACATGCTTATGCTATAGCTGTGTAATTTGTCTTTAGCCGGCTGCTCTTTCTGATCGCAAATTCATATCATTTATATATGTTTTTGTCATCATCAAAAAGGGGGAGATTGTTAGAACAAGATTTGTTCTGATCAATATTCTTAGTTTTGATGATAACAAGGATATGAATTTTGTGTGAGATAATGTGGTACTCTAATACATTGCAATTTCCCTTTCAGGAAATATATAAAGAGTATGCACAAATCAGCGCTCAGAAGCTTTGTCTCAGAAGGTTCAGCATGCAACATCAGAACATGGTCTGGCAAGACATCAGAAGATGGTCAAGGCAGAATCAGAACATGGGTCTATGGAAGCATCAGAAGAACTTGAGATCAGAAGCAGAAGCACTGAAGTTCTCATGGTATCACGCTCAGAAGCACTTCAAGGTCAGAAGACAAGAAGATGCTATGCACCAAGCTGTTTGACTCTGATGATATTCAAATATTTTATTCACAAACATCAGATCAGAAGAAAGTACAGGTGGCAGGCTACGCTGACTGACAAAAGGAACGTTAGAAGCTATTAAAAGCAACGTCAGTAGACACAGCGTGAACAAGGCTCGAGGTAGTTGACAAAAGCGTGAAACATTAAATGCAATGCTGTACGGAACACGCAAAGCATTAAATGCTCCCAACGGTCATCTTCTCAAACGCCTATAAGTATGAAGTTCTGATGAGAAGCAAGGTCAACAACTCTGAACAAATTCTGAAAGACTTGCTGAAACGCTGTTCAATTCAAAGCTCAGAAACTTCATATTGTCATACCCCAAAATTTGCCCTTCATGTTCCATTCACAATAATTCAAGGTTCAAGATTCAATGCCAAAGCTTTGCTCAAACAATCCCCAAGATCCACAGTCAACTGATTCAAACTTGAAGGTCAACTGCAATCAAAGCATGGTTCAAACTATGATCATTGGTCAAAAATCAAGTATAGAGGTGCATAACCATCATTTGATCAAAGATTGATCATGATTCCATTAATAGAAACTCAGAGATGAACAAATACACAAAGGTTCAAATTAGGGTTTCTTAGGAGAAAGTCAACCCAACTTTGACTGGGCATAACTTTCACATGGAACATCAAAAATGCCCCACTCAAAGCCTATTTTGAAGGAAATTGGATTCCCTACAACTTTGTCTCTCACAAGCCAGGGCTAGAAATGATTCATTTGAGAGATACAGTGCAAAAGATTACAGGTCATTTTCAAGCATCCTTCAAAAGCAGTTTTTTCGCAAAGAGGATATGGTCAAGATAAAAGCTCCAAATGAAAAATATATTCCAAAGTGGCTTATAGAGGACCTCTTGAGGTTTCCAAAAAGTATTAGAGCTCCCTCATAGCTTAAAAATTGAGTGAGATATGATTGATCAAAGTTGGGTGATTTTTGGAGGCAAAATGTGAAAAAAGAAGGTTCAAATTGAGAAACTTTGTAAATGGGCCTATGGTTTTTTGATGCAATCTTGGTCCACAAGCCATTAGCATGCCCAAAATCATTTTCCACGAAAATTAGCATTATATTTGATTTTATATAATTTTTTATTTCATTTTTATGATTTAATTAAGATTAAAAATCAAATATTTTGTTAGGGAATATATTTTGTTGATTTCTAATCAATATTTATGACAAAATATAATACATTTTCGTGCACACTTGATTTGGAAAGGATTGGTGCAATATTTGACAAAATTAGAAAGCTTTCATTCAAGAAGTAAATCAATTTTTTTCAAATGGCAAGATTGGATTCAAGAAGTTTTTGGGCTATTCTTTTAACCTAATTTACTCCCCTATAAGTAGTAATCATAAGGCATGGGATTAGGGGACGAAAATCTGAGAAGAGAGTCACTTGCAAGAACCAAAAAATCGCTCAAGGACTTGAAACTGATTTTCGAGAATTCAGAGGTTTCAAAGCAATCTAAAGATCACAAAAGCTTCCCTGAAGGATTCTGAACCTGTGTGGATCATCACTCGACCCCAACACCCCCAGAATTGTCTCAATTTTGCCAAGGTAAGTCGCTTAAAACATTGACTCGATTAGCATGTTATAGGTACTTTCAAGATGATTTGATCATATATTCTGGCTTGTGTTGATGCGCTGATTGTTTCTGGGTTGGTTGTGTGGAGTTTGCTAGCTTTAATTACGCTTAGCCATTAGAGGCCGTTTTAAAGTTCTAGGGTTTCAAATTAGGGCTTCGCATTAGGTGTAAAATTAAGATACAATAATAGCATGATTGAGTTCGTATGATTCTTCCGAGTAAAGGGAGGGTATCGCGAAATGTTTATATGTATCCAGGTGGTAATCGCTATTTTTCAGGCGTACTTGCTACGGAGTAATTTGCAGCAGATTCGTAGCAAAACTCCTTGGGGAGTTGCAGGTCCTCTTGGGACGATGATGATGTGTCATCATGGTGTTGGCCGGTTCAAAATTCCGCGCGCGTTTTTTAGTCCTTTCTCTTGTTTTTTTTTACATTTAATTGAACGCGTGGTTTAAACATGTTGCGCTGATGGCTGGATTGGTAAGCAAGTTTGTTGGTGACTAAAGGGTCCAGGGTTCGATCCCTGGCCCTTGCTATTATTTTTCTGAATTTTCAATTGTAATCACACACGCCCATGGCTCCGTAGCTCACCATACACCATCATGATCCTACCATTCAACTTCCACCCATTCAAATCCAACGCCCCAGGTTTTGTTCCTCATATCATAGACCATCAAAGTTGCCACACTGAATTACAATCCTAATAAAACTTAAATAATTTCTATTATTCATTTAAATTAAAATGCTTTTTAGTATATTTATTCATATAATAATAATTATTTTTATAAATAAATTATTATATGATATTTATATTAAAAATACAATTTATTGTCCGCACCGATTAAATCGATTAATCGCTATGGGCAATAATGATTTTAATTAAAATGTTTATTTAATTAAAATAAAATACAAATAATTTCTATTCAGTTAAATGGTTGCAACTACTTTATTAGTTGTGATGATTAACTTTCCCATCCTCTCAATTTCCAATTTGTTACTATTTGTAATCGTATTAATCGGTTATGAGAGGTAACAATATAAAAATACAAATTCATAAAATAATAAAATACGGTAATTCATTATTAGTGATAATCGAATCAATCGATTTGAATTGGTAATGGTGCAAAACCCCAATCTTTTAACTATGGTGATCAAACCTATTGATCATTGCGGTTAATTGTGCCAAATCAGGGTTGTACGCCCGAAACATCTAAAACACACTAAACCACGATACTACAGGATTTTTATCCTGGGCAACTCAAAATGCCCTTTCAAATCAAATTCAAACTGCGATAGGCAATTCGAAGAGCCTCAAAACAATTTCAAAACGACTTCACACAATCTCTATAATCAATTCTAAGGCGTACAACCCTTCCCCGAACTACGTTGACTCTGATTCTCCCTAAGGAGATACGTAGGCACTTGGCAACAAGGCGAGTCCCCTTCCTTCAAACCCTAATCATGTCAATGATTAAAATTATTAACTCTATTCTGTTTGTCACTTTTCTTTATATTTTGCCACAAACCTTCATCTTTGAAATGTTAGCCTTTAGGAAAGGGTTGAGGGTGCCTAACACCTTCCCTCGACCTGAATATAGTATCTTACCCCGATCTCTCAACTACGTAAGGTTTCCTATTCGCCTTGGTAGAATAGGTGGCGACTCTAAGATTTAATTTTTAGGGCAGGTTGCTACAGCTGGCGACTCTGCTGGGGATAACTATTTCGGTGAATTACTATGCTCCTATAGGTTTTAGGTTTTGGCAGGGTTTATGTTTGGCAGCTTTTTAGGGTTTGGCTAACGCGCCTTTTTCAGGGTTTACAATTTTTTTTATTTCTTAAAAATTGTTTATTCATTTTTGTCTAAAAATATTTAATTATTTATAATATGTTTATATTTAACTGTCTATGTGAATATATTTATATTTTTGTTAACTATTATATTTTTATATACTGCTGGATATATTATGTAGTGTTAAAACCCTAAGTGTGGGAGTTAACTTTGAGACCAAAAGGGGACATGAATCGCCTTACGAGTCTCACTGATAACTCCACTCGGAGTGGGTTAGGTATTTGGAAAGGTCCGAAACGAAGCTTGACTTTGTGGAGGGCTGGACTGGATACTTAGCTGATCTCTCCGGGAACCTACCCCAAAAATTCGAACCTCATGGATAAAATGAGTTGTTCCAAAATCCGAAGAGACAAAAAGTCTCGGAGGCTACGAACGACCCCATGAGACCTTCTAGAACCCCCTATTAAAAGGTTGGCTCCCAAGAGCCGCTACGTCGGACTTATGAACTTATGTGATTTGTGCTATATGTATATATTGTGTTGATCATTATTTTTATTCATCATACATCATGGGCATTCTTGCATCATATTTTATTCAAAAAAAAAAGGAAAAAAAGGATATCATACATATCATGCATGGCATACACATCATCTTCATGACATTAAGAGAAGATTTCTCTTCTATCTCCAGAGCAAGGAATCATTGGGAGGGATAATCTAACACCCCGCCCATATTATCAAACAAGGTTTCAGCAGAAGAAGTCAATGGATCAACTTGAACAGAATCAAGCCGCCCTTCGTGAGGAAGTGGATCAACTAAAGGTTAGCGTGGAAGAGGTTAAAGGAGGTATGGCTCAGATGCTAGAATTCATGAAGGCCCTCCTAGACAAACAAGACAAGGCAAAAGAGGTTCAGTCTGGGGATACCCTGGTTCAGGATGAGATCCCTAACGACAAAAACCCGCTGCTAGGATTTGTTTCAGGCTTTGGCCCGGATAAGGACAAATCTCAGGCCCGATCTGTCAGAAGGGCTATCCAATTCCAAGAGAAAGGAGAGGCCTCCCAAGAAGGATTTGTCCCCACTCCACAAACAAAAGGGACAACCCGCACAATGCGCATTCCTGCTAGCAATGTCCCTAAGGACGATGATTACCTGGATCTACAATACGGAGTGCAAGAGGTGGACAATACAGACCAAGCACCTCAGACGCAACAGTCTAATCCCGACTCTAGGGAAGACTCCAAGGATAGTGAACAAATCAAGGCGCTGGAAGAGAGACTAAAAGTGGTAGAAGGATATGATGCCTTCAATATGGATGCCTTCGAAATGAGTTTGGTCACAGATTTGGCTATCCCTCGCAAATTCAAGATTCCCGATTTCGAGAAATACAAAGGACTCACATGTCCGAGGAATCACTTGCGCATGTATGTGCGGAAAATGGCTGCCTACGCCCACGATCAAAAGCTAATGATACATTTCTTTCAAGAAAGCCTAAGCGGAGCGTCTATTGACTGGTACATGCAATTAGAGAAGTCTTCTGTCCGAAGCTGGAATGATCTGGCTAACACATTCTTGAAGCAGTACAAATACAACTTGGACATGGCACCCAATCGGATGCAATTACAAAACATGTCACAGAAGAAGGATGAATCATTCAAGGAGTATGCCCAAAGGTGGAGGGAAATGGCTTCTCGAGTCCAACCTCCCCTAATGGAAAAAGAACTGGTGGACATATTTATGAGCACCTTGCAAGGACCATACTACGACAAGATGGTCGGAAGCATATCTTCAGGGTTCTCGGACTTGGTAGTCATTGGTGAAAGAATTGAAAATGGAATCAGGAATGGGAAGATACAAGGGGCACCCTCAGGTTCCTACCCTCCAAAGAAGTCATATGACGCAAAGAAGGAATCCAACATTGTGGGGGCAGTCATGGGTAATCAGACTCCAGTATCACAACAAAGGGATCAGCAAAAGCAACAGGCTGGCCAGCGCACCTGGAGGTCCAAGCCGAAACGATCATTCACTCCGTTGTACATGCCATTGGCTCAAGCTTTGCAACGTCTGCTCAGTCAGAACCTGATAACTCTGCTACCTCCATACTCAGCTCCAGCTAACCCCGCTCCCGGGTACAAGCATCATGCTAGGTGCGCTTATCATTCAGATAGTCCTGGTCATGATACAGAGGATTGTGGTCCATTGAAGCACAAGATCCAAGATTTGATTGAAGAAGGGCTCGTTGAGTTCGAAGATCCTAGCAAGTCTAATACCATAGGTGGCTAGAATGAGGATTTCTTAGATCATTAGTTTTGTTTCCATTTGCAATTTCCTTCTGTTTGTTTAAACATTAGTCTTATGACATATGCTGTGTACTTTTCAAAAATCATTAATGCATTGCTTACGTTTGTCTTGATTCATTCCTAGTGTTCTCACTATATTTAAGACTGTGTTTTTACTTGGTTTTCTTCTTTGTGATATTCAACTCTCGATCAAAGTCATACACCTTTTGAGGGAGAATGACGATAACGATACCACAATTTCATGCACTATGCTTTCAAACAGACCGTGTTGACGATGTACAGGCATTTGTTCAAATCCCTAAAGAATGGAGATATAAGGATGTTAATCCCTCGTCAACCCCTTTGAGCCCAAAGAAGTAGGAGTGTTCCTTCATACAAAATAAAACCCTTAATATATAACCTGGGGTAGGGTAGTTGCTCAGTTAACTTAATTATTCCAAGGTTGTTCCTTTGAACATAATCACCGATGGTTCCCCATCATCATTAAGACCGGCAGTCAATGTCCTCAAAGGAAAAGAAAGCAATGCAAGAGCCTGCTAAGTCAAAACCTATTAAGGAGACTTAGGCAAAATTGGGGCGTCCCGCTGACTGTAGTTTTAAAACAAACAGTTCAAGCAAAAGTTAGGGATAACAAAGTCAAAAAAAAGGTTACTATGAACCTCCGACAAAAAGGAAATATTACGAAAGGAGAATGACTGCCTTTGCAGATAAACCTTTGGTTTTGGAACCATCACAGATGTCAATGTCATAATTCCCAAATTCTTTTGGAGACTAAATGCATAGTTAAACTGAGCATAGGACTGGAGAACATCACGAAGATGGGGATTGGGTACAAATAAACTTTGAGCCTCTATCCTTTGTTTCTTTAAACCGTGAACCAGGCCACGTTACAACCTTTAAAAGTCCTAACTGAAGCATGGTTAGTTCGAAAGCATAGCGTTACTAAAGGTATCCTGACTCCTTAAGGTCTACTATAACTCTTGAGTTGATATCATCTTCTTACAAAAAAAGAAACTTTGTTTTACTCAAAAAAAATGTTTTCAAACTTTCAAGACAGACGTATGCATTTGCATTTCATTATAAAGTACACTTGTCTATATAGATTTAAATGTTAACATCAGGGAGAAGTTGCATGGGGCATGGTTAATGTCTAATAATCCTACTGACTGACGAAGTAGCTTTTAAAAGCTTGTCAAAAGAAGAAGCATCTCTCACACATGACTGAGATAGCTGAAGTGCACACGGGGTATAACTCGTCATTATCCCATTTACATGGGGCAATCAAATCAAGATCCATGGAATCTCTCAAGGACGCTGAAGGGCCCATGGGGCAAGCCCATTACCTGGGGGCACGTTGCAAAGGTCACTCAGTAGTAGATGGTGTCAATACCACTCTCACATCCTTTCCAGGAACCTTTACAGGATATTTCTCAATCTGTCCATATAGTCTTCTTTAAGACATGTTCAAATACTTCTTACCCTTTCTAGGAGCCTTTTTCAGACAGTCTTTTAAAAGACCCACCTTCTTATCCTTTCTATTTTCAAACCCTTTCAGACAGTCTTCTCTAAGACATACTCATTTCCAAGAACCTTTTCTAGGTAGTCTTCTGTAAGACACCCCTTAACTTTTTTCAGTTAGTCTTTTAAGACATATTCAAACTTCTCTTATGCTTTCAAGAACCTTGTCAACTTTGTACAGAGTCTTCTCTAAGACAGTTCACCATCCTTTTTAGGGTGATCTTCTTCAAGATATCTTTTCCTAAGTTTTGTTTAAAACGCCACAAAAAAAAAACAGTCTCTATTCTCTATAGGAATATTTCGACCCTCTGCCTAAACACATCCCTTTGAGCTTTGTTTAAAGCACGATCTTATTTAAGACAATCTCCCATTTCTTTCCAAGGACCTCTTTAGGTAGTCTTATAGAAGGCATCATCTCATTCTGAGTACTCAGCAAAATCACTGTCCGTCGGGCGCAACCGAAACGCATGACTCATTCTGAAAAGCATCTGCTTCATATTCAAACCAACACTTAGCATCAAGGAGACCTCTGAATTGGTCTAATCAAAGACAATCATTCCTGATAAAGACCCTTAGATGGGGAAACCACGTTCAGAGGGTTTTCCTAGAACAGGGGCATACAATCCAGAATCCTATTGACTAGGGGGCATATCCTTCAAGGATTCAAACACTGGGGCAATGCATATCAGGCAAGACATGGTGAAATTTGAGTTCTCTCTAAAGGTCCTTCCTTCAGGTTAAAGGGCACGTCTCCAAATTTCTGGTATTCGAGAAGTCACACTGGCATCATACAAAAAGCATTGTTGCATATTTGATCTTCTCACGCCTGTACCATTCACATCCCGCAGTGTGGGATAGGCATACATGCATAATTCTCATTGAGAATCTCATTACATGACACATGCATCATGACATTGCATAAAACTAACGCTACCTTTTCAGGTCACTTCGCTTCAAAAAGATGTTATCATCAAATTACCACGCAAACATAATCATATCAACGATTCAATCTTAACAGATACAATTCCAATACTTCATTCCAAGTCTTTCTTCAAAGGCAATCCAGAAGCAATCAAACAGTTTCTTACCTTTCCAGGTAGTCTTGTCCAAGATAACTATTCTAACCTTCCCAAGCAGTCTTGTTTAAAAGCATATCCCAAACCTTTCTAGGTAATTCCGTTTAAAACGCTCGCACCCTTTATAGGAATCTTTTTAGATGGTTTTGTTTAAAACGTTTCGCATCCTTTATAGGAATCTTTTTAGATAGTTTTGTTTAAAACGTTTCATATCCTTTATAGGAATCTTTTTAGATAGTTTTGTTTAAAACATTTCGTATCCTTTATAGGAATCTTTTTAGATAGTTTTGTTTAGAACTCATCATTCCCTTTATAGGAATCTTTCTAGGTAGTTTTGTTTAAAACGTTCCACGCCCTCTATAGGAGCCTTTCTAGGTAGTTTTGTTTAAAACGTATCGTGTCCTTTATAGGAATCTTTCTAGATAGTTTTGTTTAAAACGTATCGTATCCTTTATAGGAACCTCTATAGGTCGTTTTGTTTAAAACGTCTCATATCCTTTATAGGAACCTTTCTAGGCAGTTTTGTTTAAAATATCTCACATCCGCTATATGAACCTTTCCAGGCAATCTTGTTTAAGACGTATCATAATCTTTCTAGGCAATCTTGTTTAAGAACGTGTTATAACCTGTATAGGTAATCTTGTTCAAAACGTTTTCAAATCCTCTCTAAAAACCTCTTCAGGTAGTCTTCTTTAAGACATTCTTTTTCCAAAAAAAACCTCTTCAGGTAGTCTTCTTCAAGACATTCTTTTTCTGAGGACCTTTCTAGGTAGTCTTTTCTGAGACAAGCATCGTCATTTCCAAAAAACCTTGCCAGGTGGTCTTCTTTAAGACAAATTTTCATCCTATTCAGGAACTTCTTCAAGTAGTCTTATGTAAGACATCACTCTGTATCTTCAGATACAATTAATATGATCCTGGTATGAAGAGCATATGCTCTGGACAAGCATCTTGTCAAACAAATGGGTGGCATCTATAAGCCCATCTCCTGCGGAACTCCTTCCCTACACAAGCAAATTTCAGGGCATTTCAGTGTCCAATCATCTTCTACCTCTTCAGGTTCAAGAAGATTGAACAGGGGCAGCTGTCATACCCCAAAATTTGCCCTTCATGTTCCATTCACAATAATTCAAGGTTCAAGATTCAATGCCAAAGCTTTGCTCAAACAATCCCCAAGATCCACAGTCAACTAATTCAAACTTGAAGGTCAACTGCAATCAAAGCATGGTTCAAACTATGATCATTGGTCAAAAATCAAGTATAGAGGTGCATAACCATCATTTGATCAAAGATTGATCATGATTCCATTAATAGAAACTCAGAGATGAACAAATACACAAAGGTTCAAATTAGGGTTTCTTAGGAGAAAGTCAACCCAACTTTGACTGGGCATAACTTTCACATGGAACATCAAAAATGCCCCACTCAAAGCCTATTTTGAAGGAAATTGGATTCCCTACAACTTTGTCTCTCGCAAGCCAGGGCTAGAAATGATTCATTTGAGAGATACAGTGCAAAAGATTACAGGTCATTTTCAAGCATCCTTCAAAAGCAGTTTTTTCGCAAAGAGGATATGGTCAAGATAAAAGCTCCAAATGAAAAATATATTCCAAAGTGGCTTATAGAGGACCTCTTGAGGTTTCCAAAAAGTATTAGAGTTCCCTCATAGCTTAAAAATTGAGTGAGATATGATTGATCAAAGTTGGGTGATTTTTGGAGGCAAAATGTGAAAAAAGAAGGTTCAAATTGAGAAACTTTGTAAATGGGCCTATGGTTTTTTGATGCAATCTTGGTCCACAAGCCATTAGCATGCCCAAAATCATTTGCCACGAAAATTAGCATTATATTTGATTTTATATAATTTTTTATTTCATTTTTATGATTTAATTAAGATTAAAAATCAAATATTTTGTTAGGGAATATATTTTGTTGATTTCTAATCAATATTTATGACAAAATATAATACATTTTCGTGCACACTTGATTTGGAAAGGATTGGTGCAATATTTGACAAAATTAGAAAGCTTTCATTCAAGAAGTAAATCAATTTTTTTCAAATGGCAAGATTGGATTCAAGAAGTTTTTGGGCTATTCTTTTAACCTAATTTACTCCCCTATAAGTAGTAAGCATAAGGCATGGGATTAGGGGACGAAAATCTGAGAAGAGAGTCACTTGCAAGAACCAAAAAATCGCTCAAGGACTTGAAACTGATTTTCGAGAATTCAGAGGTTTCAAAGCAATCTAAAGATCACAAAAGCTTCCCTGAAGGATTCTGAACCTGTGTGGATCATCACTCGACCCCAACACCCCCAGAATTGTCTCAATTTTGCCAAGGTAAGTCGCTTAAAACATTGACTCGATTAGCATGTTATAGGTACTTTCAAGATGATTTGATCATATATTCTGGCTTGTGTTGATGCGCTGATTGTTTCTGGGTTGGTTGTGTGGAGTTTGCTAGCTTTAATTACGCTTAGCCATTAGAGGCCGTTTTAAAGTTCTAGGGTTTCAAATTAGGGCTTCGCATTAGGTGTAAAATTAAGATACAATAATAGCATGATTGAGTTCGTATGATTCTTCCGAGTAAAGGGAGGGTATCGCGAAATGTTTATATGTATCCAGGTGGTAATCGCTATTTTTCAGGCGTACTTGCTACGAAGTAATTTGCAGCAGATTCGTAGCAAAACTCCTTGGGGAGTTGCAGGTCCTCTTGGGACGATGATGATGTGTCATCATGGTGTTGGCCGGTTCAAAATTCCGCGCGCGTTTTTTAGTCCTTTCTCTTGTTTTTTTTTACATTTAATTGAACGCGTGGTTTAAACATGTTGCGCTGATGGCTGGATTGGTAAGCAAGTTTGTTGGTGACTAAAGGGTCCAGGGTTCGATCCCTGGCCCTTGCTATTATTTTTCTGAATTTTCAATTGTAATCACACACGCCCATGGCTCCGTAGCTCACCATACACCATCATGATCCTACCATTCAACTTCCACCCATTCAAATCCAACGCCCCAGGTTTTGTTCCTCATATCATAGACCATCAAAGTTGCCACACTAAATTACAATCCTAATAAAACTTAAATAACTTCTATTATTCATTTAAATTAAAATGCTTTTTAGTATATTTATTCATATAATAATAATTATTTTTATAAATAAATTATTATATGATATTTATATTAAAAATACAATTTATTGTCCGCACCGATTAAATCGATTAATCGCTATGGGCAATAATGATTTTAATTAAAATGTTTATTTAATTAAAATAAAATACAAATAATTTCTATTCAGTTAAATGGTTGCAACTACTTTATTAGTTGTGATGATTAACTTTCCCATCCTCTCAATTTCCAATTTGTTACTATTTGTAATCGTATTAATCGGTTATGAGAGGTAACAATATAAAAATACAAATTCATAAAATAATAAAATACGGTAATTCATTATTAGTGATAATCGAATCAATCGATTTGAATTGGTAATGGTGCAAAACCCCAATCTTTTAACTATGGTGATCAAACCTATTGATCATTGCGGTTAATTGTGCCAAATCAGGGTTGTACGCCCGAAACATCTAAAACACACTAAACCACGATACTACAGGATTTTTATCCTGGGCAACTCAAAATGCCCTTTCAAATCAAATTCAAACTGCGATAGGCAATTCGAAGAGCCTCAAAACAATTTCAAAACGACTTCACACAATCTCTATAATCAATTCTAAGGCGTACAACCCTTCCCCGAACTACGTTGACTCTGATTCTCCCTAAGGAGATACGTAGGCACTTGGCAACAAGGCGAGTCCCCTTCCTTCAAACCCTAATCATGTCAATGATTAAAATTATTAACCCTATTCTGTTTGTCACTTTTCTTTATATTTTGCCACAAACCTTCATCTTTGAAATGTTAGCCTTTAGGAAAGGGTTGAGGGTGCCTAACACCTTCCCTCGACCTGAATATAGTATCTTACCCCGATCTCTCAACTACGTAAGGTTTCCTATTCGCCTTGGTAGAATAGGTGGCGACTCTAAGATTTAATTTTTAGGGCAGGTTGCTACACATATTCATCAAAGCTCACTACATTGCTGTTGTAATATATTAGTGAGATTAAGCTTAAACGTTAAGAGAAATATCACTGTTGTGATTATAGCTTTTAAGAAGCATTGTAAAACTCTTATTTGATTACATTAATTTGTAAGTAACTAGAGTGATCAAGTGTTGATCAGGATACTCTAGGAAGTCTTAGCTTGTGTCTAAGCAGTTGTAATTAGAGTGATCACGTGGTGGTCAGGATACACTAAGAAAGTCTTAGCTTGTGTCTAAGCATTTGTTCCTGGAGTGATCAGGTTGTGATCAGGATACTCTAGAAGACTTAGTCGAGGACTAAGTGGAAAACCATTGTAATCTGTTGTGATTAGTGGATTAAATCCTCAGGTGAGGTAAATCACTCCGCGGGGGTGGACTGGAGTAGTTTAGTTAACAACGAACCAGGATAAAAATAACTGTGCAATTTATTTTTATCGTTCAAGTTTTTAAGACTACACTTATTCAAACCTCCCCTTTCTAAGTGTTTTTCTATCCTTCATTATTAATATATCATTGTTAATTATTAGGGTATTATTAATTAGTATTACCATTGGGTTTTGTTAGGGGTATATTATTAGTTAATTAAGTTTATTATACTGATTAATTAATTAAGTAATTAAATAAGTAAAACCAAATTATTAGTGTTTTTTTGTTATTGGGTTGTTGTTGTTGTTGTCCGTTTGGGCCGAAAAGATAATGGGCCGGTTCTTTCCTACATGGACCAGGGGGTAGTGGACCGGGTCAGACCGACCCGGCCACTATTCGTCGTCTCTGCAGCGCCGCTCAACAACACAAGAAATCCTAAAAAAAATTCATTCATGCCCAGGCCCAGAATTTGCCGTGAATCAAACTCAATCAACCAAACGAAATCAAATCTTTGCATGAATCAATCAAATAACAGAATCAATCTTCAATTAAATCTAATCTTAACAAATTCAATCGAATCATAATTGAAAACGAGAATAAAAAATTTTATTGAATAAAATTATATTACAATCAATTAACAAATCAAATGGAAAACGAATTGAATCTTTCCTAAAACTTAATCTCTAATTTCCTAACATAATCTAACCCTAGTACTATAAATTGGAAAGAAGAAATTAGAAGAGGGATTCAGAAATTTTGCTGGAGAGAGAATCCTAAGGGCCGCCGCTTGATCTTCATATTCAATACCTATGAACAGAGAAAGAAGAAAAGGATTAGAGCAAGGGGGAGCTAACACGATCCAGAAATTGAAGAAATTAAGGTAACTCTAAAAACCGGACTTAGCTTATGAATATGTGATTGCATGCATCCGATTTAAATTTCTGGGGATTTTGGTTCGAATCTATGATTTGGGTTTACGATTATCTGGGTTAGGGTGCTGACTGTTCTTAATTCTGAATTTTTCTGGGTTTTCTGGGTAAAAACATTGAAGGTTGGGGTTTGGGACGATGAAGATCATGAGGATCTTCATCGGAATCTGGGTTTTATGGTGGTTTGGAGGTGGTTCACGGTGGCTAAGGGTGGTTACTGGGTTTTTGTTGAAGATCACTGGGTTGAGGGATGAATGTTCCGATGAACATTCATCAGAAATATGGGTTTGAGGGCGGTTTAGGGGTGTTAGCGGTGGTTCGGTGGCTGCGGTTTTGGGTAACGTTTGAAGGGGTGAGAGAAAGATGAGGGGACTTGAGAGAGAGAGGGAGAAATGAGGAGAGAGAGAGATTGGTGAAGTGAAGATTTTTTTTGTTTTGTTTTCGGGGTTAACTCGCATCCGGCAGTTGGATGAAGGACGCGTGGCCCATCTACAGCCACCTGTCTGCATGTCTGGACATGATCCAGCGTGCACTCTTACCAAGCACCCTCATGATCATGCCCCTGTCAACCCTCAGATCTTGGATGACGGCCCAGATCTCGTTTCCTCATCGTAACAGCATGCACCCTCCACACACCCAATCTAACGGACTAAAAGCCTTAGTGGGCTTAACCCTATTACTATTCCCACACCCCAAATTTCTTACCCTTAGCATAATACACCCCCCTAATACAAAGTTAAAAATAACATTTAGATTAATTAATTTTGTAAAAAAAAAGTTAATTGTTTGATTGTTTTTTTAATTCAAGTTTATTTTCTCCTTGAACCGACTAAATCCATTAGTCGCATTAGACGAGAAATAATTTTTTTAATTAATCTATAATTTTATTAATTCTAAAGTAATTCTCTCCTCAACCCGACTAAATCTATTAGTCGCATTAGACGAGAGATAAAAAATATATGAAATTTAAAATACATTTAATTCGCTGCCCGCGACGATCGAATCTATCGATCTGAATAACGAGCGATGCCCCATTAATTCGTTAGCTATACTGACCAAATCTATTGGTCATCGCATCTAACGGTGCCATATCAAATCAGGGTTTTACGCCAAACCTCAAAACTTTCTCATCTTCAAATCAAATTCAAACCACGACAGGCCACTCAAAAAGCCTTTAAACAATTTCAAACCACGAAATTCTAATTCTAAGGCGTACAACCCTGTGCCCGAACTACGTTGACTCTGATTCTCCATAAGGAGATACGTAGGCACTTGGTAACAAGGTGAGTCTCCCCCCTATAATTTCGATTCATTTTAAATCTCAATTTTTACCCTTTTCATTTCATTAGCTATTAGCCTTATAAATCTTTCCATAAACCTTTATTCTATAATGCAGCCTTTAGGAAAGGGTTGAGGGTGCCTAACACCTTCCCTAAACTTGATTATAATAACTTGTTAGAACAAGATTTGTTCTGATCAATATTCTTAGTTTTGATGATAACGAGCATATGAATTTTGTATGAGATAATGTGGTACTCTAATACTATGCAATTTCCATTTCAGAAATTATATAAAGAGTATGCACAAAATCAGCGCAAGAAGCACTGACTCAGAAGGTTCAGCATGCAACATCAGAACATGGTCTGGCAAGACATCAGAAGATGGTCAAGCAGAATTAGAACATGGGTCTATGGAAGCATCAGAAGAACTTGAGATCAGAAGCAGAAGCACTGATGTTCTCATGGTATCACGCTCAGAAGCACTTCAAGGTCAGAAGAGAAGAAGATGCTCTGCACCAAGCTGTTTGACTCTGATGATATTCAAACGTTGTTTACACAAACATCAGATCAGGAGCAAGTAGAGGATGGCAGGCTACGCTGACTGACAAAAGGAACGTTAGAAGCTATTAAAGGCAACGTCAGTAGACACAGCGAAAGCAAGGCTCGAGGTAGTTGACAAAAGAGTGAAAAATTAAATGCAATGCTGTACGGATTATGAAAAACATTAAATGCTCCCAACGGCCATCTTCTCAAGCGCCTTTATATATGAAGTTTTGATGAGAAGCTACAAAGTACACTTGCGCAAATATACAGAAACGCTGTCAAATTCAAAAGCTCTCAAACTTCATCATCAAACTCACTACATTGCTGTTGTAATATCTTAGTGAGATTAAGCTTAAAACTTAAGAGAAAATCACAGTTGTGATAATAGCTTTATAAGAAGCATTGTAACTCTTAAAAGAATTATTTTACATTAAGTTGTAAGAACTAGAGTGATCAGGTTGTTGATCAGAATACTCTAGAAAGTCTTAGAGGGTATCTAAGCAGATTGTTCCTAGAGTGATCAGGTTGTGATCAGTATACTCTAGAAGACTTAGCAGTTGTCTAAGTGGAAAACCATTGTAATCTTGTGTGATTAGTGGATTTAATCCTAAGGTGAGGTAAATCACTCCAAGGGGGTGGACTGGAGTAGTTTTGTTAACAATGAACCAGGATAAAAATCATTGTGCAAATTGTTTTTATCTTACAAGTTTTAAAGCTACACTTATTCAACCCCCCCCCCCTTTCTAAGTGTTTTTCTATCCTTCATAACTTACCCTGAATCTTTATACTGCGTAGGGTTTTCTATTCGCCCTTCAGAATAGGTGGCGACTCTAAACCTTTAATTTTAGGGAAGGTTGCTACAGAAGACATACACCATTGTTTTTTCTTTTTTGGAGTTTGAAAAAGAGGATAATTTTAGTTGGGCATTAGATGTGTGTCGATCACTTTTGAAGGAACAAGTTGAGATGACCAAGAAAATTGTTATGGAACGTGATATTGCTTTAATGAATACGGTGGAAAAGGTATTTACTTCTTCTAATGTATTACTTTATCGATATTACATAACATGTAATTTGAGAAGTAAGGTTAAACCCGCGGTCGGGACGAAACAAGTAGAGACCGAAGGTGGAAAATCGGTGAAGCCCGGTGTGATTGTTGAATAAATAATGGATGCATGGAATTGTATTGTAAATTCTTCGACAAAAGAATTATATGCCGATTTTTTCATTCAATTTTCAAAAGTGTGTGAAAAGTATCCAAATTTATTGAAATATGTTGAAAGCACCATTCTTGATAAGGTGAAGGAAAAGTTTGTGTGTGTCGACCAATAATGTGTGACACCATAGGAATACAACATCAAACAGAGTTGAGTCGGCTCATGCTAGTTTGAAACATTGGTTGGCTAATAGCAAGGGTGACTTGCATCAAGATTGGGACACCGTAAATCTGATGATTCAAAACCAACACAATGAGATACAAACCACATTTGGTCGGAGCATTACGGTGTTGGAACATCGACTTAGGGACAACATTCTTTATTCTCAATTAATCGGCAGTATGTCTCAGGCCAGGTTGAATTATATTTTTCACGAGGTCAAACAAGGTCAAACGAGGTTAAATTGTCGGTTCTGATAGCGCAAAATGTGGTTGCACTATTACTAGAAGGTACGGTCTCTTGTGTGCTTGTTTTATTGCTAAAAAAGTGACACTGGGTGAGCCAATGAGAATGGACGAAGTTATCCCTCATTGGAAAAGACATAGTTTTGACGATGATGATGGTTGCATCGAAGGAGAAAAATCAAATATCTCTATTACTTCCAAATTGGAAGTGAAAAAGAGAGGTTTTTGAAGGTCGATGACAACATAAAAATTTACATTAAAGAACAATTGCCGAAGATTGGATTTCCCATAAAAATCGACATGAAACTGCCTTCTCAACCGGTTAAGACAAAGGGTGCTCCGAAGAAATTGAAGCCTACACTAAATGAAATCTCGACTACACGGTCTCCTTCGTATTGTTAGCACGTCAATAAACTTTTTCCCGACTCACCGACTCCAAAATCTCAAAAATCTCAAACAAGTTCAAACGAAGGAGCTCGCATAAGCAAACCGCCTCCGACACCTATTCCGCCGACAATCCCAATCATCGAAGAGATGCCTATTACGCAGAAAATTCCATTCATCAACGATATACCGATTTTTATGCACCCTCACATCGAGCGGGTCGTCAATGTTGAAGGGGGACGGTAATTGCAGTTACCGAGCCTTCTCGCCATTGCTTGGTAATGGTGAAGATATCCATACGCTTGTCCGTCATCAACTTATCCAAGAGTTGAAGATGCATAAAGAATTGTACACAGGGTTATATGGAGAGGAAGTTAAATTTGAAGCGATTAACAAAGCTCTTGTTCCTTGGTTGGGCGCTTACTCCCCGGTATCAAAATGGACGAGTTTCTGAAAATGGGTGTGCATTGACTTGACGCGTTATGGTTTTTCGAAAACATTTTTCCCGCTCCGCACCGCATACAAATCCAAATGATTGTATCATGTGTATTGGATGGCTTTTTAAATCGAGTCATTTTGTGCAGGTTTACTTGAAACCGAGATGCCCCATACCACCTACGTCACCAGAAATGGAGTTTCACCATACCGAAGATGTGGTTACATGGCCGGATCTTTTCGTTGATAGGATGCACAAATTAAAAAGATTGAGCTACATCGAAAAGGAATCGAATAAGAAAAAGTCAAAATTGTAACCACCAATAGATTTAGTCGGCGATAGTTCTTTTGATGTATTTTCTAGTTTCAAAGTGTAATATATGCACTCTTTAATACTGCGATACAATCAATTTTTGTCAATTATAACATTGTACTCTTTATTTTGTATTTTCTTTCCCTACTGCTACTACTATTTAATTACGTTCTATTAAAAAAACTAACAGGAAAACTTCCGTAGATGTATATACGTAAGGCTCTTAATTGGAAATTTATAAGTTTTTTCCATAGATACATTTACGGAAGAAAAATATCTAACATCCTTCTGTGGATACATCTACGAAATGTGCTGTGACAGAAAATAGGTGGTCCATATTCACCTAGGTCTTCTACAAAATTGGAGTTTCTAATGTTGTATTTCACACAAACACAAAAATGCCTCAATTTGAGTACAACGTCCATTACTATGTCGCAAGTGTCTCCTATTTCGACGGTAGAACACGCGAGCGACCTTTCAAGCTCAACGATTTCACCTCACTCGAGGATATCATTGGTGAAATCCACTACCGCTTACCTTATGGTGACAAACAGAAGGTTGTGAAACTCGAGTATCGTTCACCTTCATTTGACAACGGAGGGAACATCGTTAGTTTACAACAACATTGAGCTCAATAACCGAGAGGTTGTTTCGGAAATGTGGCGAACGTTTTTCGGTTTCGAAGACAAAATCCCGTCCGAGTTTGTAGCGACAGTGCAAAGAACGGTCGAGACAATCTTAAAGATGTGCAAGCGTCCATCGGGCTATTGAGATATAATATTTTATTTGCTAGTGAAATTATCAATGTAATGTCGATTTTAATATATGAATGTTGTTTTATCCCCCTTTACAATGTTGATTTTCTGGTTTTTTGAATTTGGTATATTCCGTAGATATACATACAGAAGTGTTTTGTATATGCATCTACGGAAGATTTTCACTCAAATGTAACAAAAAAGTGTTTCCGGAGGTACATCTACGGAAGAAGAGGAGAATTATTGAAAGCACACATGGTGCCTAAGAGACCCAAGAGGTGTAGTAAGAGTTTCTCATATTATTTCAAATGGGTTCGTTATATATTTTACTTAAAATAAACTATTTAACTAATTGTTACGATTGGCTCTTGTTTACAATGTATAACAAGCATTCCCCATCCTTTTTAGTTTACGACAACCATGGTGTTGCTTTCCCACATATCAATGATCGATTTAAGTTCCCTTTGGAACTGGATCTTGATAGGGGTAATGGCAAGTGTTATACCCCAAAATTTGCCCGCATCTTTTTTCAAGAAAACTCCAATCTGAAAATTAAGAGTCTCATATAATCATGGATTTTTATTTCAACAAATATCCTGACATATGAAATACTTAGTTTTTTAGAATTTTTCTTATACAGTAATTTGGCTTGCAGTTGAATTTATTCTTACGCAAACGCCAAATACTGTTTATTACTTCACACATGCTATTTATTTATTTACAGATAAATAGTACTGACACAATTGGTACAGAGTTAAATCTTTTTGCAGGCGCAGAATCAGGAAACTCAGACTGTACTGGTAATAAGTAGATTATTATTATCTTTTGTTTCCCACTAATTTTTGTACTATATTCCATTATTTTCAAAAATCTTTTCAAATCTCTTTTCCAAAAATCAAATCCTAACTTTATTCTCTACATCTCTCTTTTTCCCAACACTATCATACACTTTCTTTCAAATCTTACTTCCACTCAAATTTTCCTTTTGTACGGAATCACATCATTCCCCAACGTCTCTATCCTTCTTTCCACTCTATAAATACCTCTCATTTTTTCATAAAAATCTCACATCAAATTCTAATTCATCTCTCAAATTTCTACTTCATAATCCATCCTTTCTTCTTTCCCGACAAAATGGCGAAGCGGTGGGAAACGTGTTTTCTTATGGTCATCACCATTGCTACGGTGATCATGTCTTTCTTCTGTCTACATAGCCCAGAACACTGTGGACCTGGGATGCTTATGCTCCCAATCATCTACATGTTACTATTTGTAGCATGGGTTATCAATCGTCATTCTTAAAATTTGCCGTATTTCTTATTTCTTAAATGTACCGTTTATTTGTACTGTTCAATATAGTATGTAATATTTGTACTGTCAGTATTAAATGTTGTACTATTTGTCATAATATTGCTTAATTACTCAGATAATATTTTGTGTGTTTTCTGCCAGTCAAATATTCATTTTTCTGTGCATTAAATGATTTTCAGAGTTATTATCGGTAATTTTGCCCGCATACAGTAAATATTAGTTATTTATTATGTCTATGTTTTTTTTCTAACAAGTCATGTAAATAAACTTTCATTTTTCACATAAAACAAAAACAACAAAAAAAGAAAATTAACTTTGACTGTTGATTTTTCACTCTAACTGCTACGTCAATACCTGAACAGTCAGTTGACAGCCAAACTGCTAGCAGTACAATTCTCAGTGTTTTGTACCATCAATCAAATCAATCTTTCACAATTCAAAATTCCAAGATTTTTGTTCTAGAAGTCTTCTGAATATCACGCGATTAGCAGAGACTCAACACTGCACAAAAATCAGGTACGCTTAACTGTCTCCTACACAAACAGTCCCTGACTAGGGTTTTCTTGTTTTACAGGAGAAACAAGCTTTTGAGACCTCAAATGGATTTCATGCACATCCATATATCTCAAAGTACCATCATACAAATTTTCAAACTTCAATTCACTCAGACGCACCGTCAGCAGCTCAAACAGTCAACAGACGACCCGTTTGACCAAAAAAGTCAACAGACAGTCAAAAATGAAATTTTTTGCCAAATTCCATATTTTGTCAAAGGATTCATCATTTGATCATTGGATGATCATAATTCATCAAGGAAAGATCAAAAATCAACAAAACCCTAAGATTCAAAATTAGGGTTTTTGCCTGAAAAGTCAACTCAACTTTGACTGGTCATAACTCTCTCATCCTTCATCCAAAAAATTCAAACCAAAGCTCATTTTGAAGGAAATTCAATTATCTTTCAAATGCAATTGATCCCATGGTCATTGCATTCACCATTTGAAAAATATGACCAAAGACATTACAGGTCATTTTCAAATTCAACAAAAAAGACACTTTTTTCAAAAGGACACACAAGGAGCATCAAAAATCATTTTGACATGAGACCAAAGGCATTGGTTAGAGGACTCTTTGAGGTTTCCAAAAAGTGCAAGATCTCCTTCATATGAAAAAAATTGAGGGATTTACACCTTGTTGAAGTTGGCTAAATTTTGGGAAAATGCATGAAATCAACATTGCTCAAAAATGTATTTTTTCCAAATGGGGCCAAGTTTTCATGGTTCAAACATCATTTCCATAATATAATGGGCCTCCCACGACCAAGACAAAGCCCACATCATTTTTATCCATTTTTGATTTAATTTTATCACATATAAGATTAAATTTAAAAAGGAAAATGGAAGGATAATATGTAGCTTACAATCTAAGCATGACTCATCAAGGAATCTTCAATTTTCTGCAGCCAAATGAAGTACAAGGCAAGAGAAGTAAAGAAGAGCAAGACTTGGTCAAGTTTTCAAAGATTTTTAATATTTAAAAATCAAAGTTTCAACAAAGCTCATCAATGCTTTTAGCTTAGTTTTTAAGCACCATGTGGCTTATAAATAGGCTAGCATACTTCATCAATGTAACACACACGAAATTAGAGCAAGGCATAACATATAAACACTTCATATTTTCAAAAAATAATCAAAGAAACTTCAAAATTCGAATTTAAATTTGCAGCTAGTTTCAAAGCAAACTAAGTCCATAGATCACTTCCTGGAACTTATTTAAGTAAGTTCAGATCCATAACCAAGTTCATAGAGGCCTGAAACTCGAGTTCTCTCACTCTCCGATTTGGTAAACTTTCATTGATTTCAAATTCAAATTTTATGCGTTGTTAACATGTCTCATGGTTATGGTTAAGTTTATAATCATCATCAGATCAGGATTGAACCCTAGCATGAGAGTTCTAACGTCCTGAACATAGGTTGCCATTGCCAACCGTGAGTTTATGTTTCTCTTCGAATCTCTTAATACAAGTACTTTCAGTCCAAACTAACCTCACCATTGGATTCCCAGACCTCGATTCAGGGGGGTAGGGTCTTCATTTGGTGTTTAAACTAACGTTTTCGCAGGTTTGGCAAACCACCTCGCCGGAGAAGACAACCGGAAAACACTATTCCGGCGGTCAGCAAGGCTAGGGCACGGTTGACTGCACGCGTGGCTTCTTCCCTCGCTCCTATTGGCTGGTCAATAAGTCTGTGGCATGCGTGGCAAAACGTTATAACATGATTGGTTCTGGTTTAAAACGTGGACCCCACATAACTTAAATTCAGAAAAAATAAAAGAAACAAGTGGACTGGGCTTGTACGAAATGCTTTCTACACCCCTGGTTTCTGGCCCAAAAGCATCTCTTGAACTAAATTCAGTTCTTTTTTCAGATTCACTTAATGCACCCCCTGCATGTTTTAATTAATAATCTCTATATTTTGCATTTTAATTAAAATCAACCAATCACAAAACACCAAAAATATTTTATTTTTTAGTTTTAATCTGATAAAATATTTATTTATTTTTAGGCATAAAAATATTAATATTTTATTTAAATTAAGGCTATTTTGTATAATTAATTAGTATATATTTATATATTTGCTGTTTAATTATTCTTAACCAATCAAAAATCATAAAAAAAATTGTTCTTTATATTAAATATTGTTTATATATTATAAACTAATTTTGTACATATTTAGGATAATTTTCTCTTTAAGTTTTAATTATTTGTATAATTATTTGTATAATTATGTATTAATTAGCTTAATCAATTTCAAATCAATTTCAAATCAATTTCAAAAATTCCAAAAAAATTAATTTTGTTTAAAAATTAATTGACAAATATTTTGTACATATTTTAAACTTAATTTCTAGGTTTAAATCTATTTTCATCTTTTTTCTTCATTTTAATTTAATTAATCATGCATTAATTATAATTAAAATCAATCATAAAAAATCCAAAAATATGCCTTTTATTTTTCTTGCAATTTAAATTCCTAGATAAATGTATAGGATGTCAAATTCATGTAAATAGGCTAGTTTACATTTCCTGCACAATCGATGTAATAGCGTAGATTTACTTTCCGCACTTTACATTTCCGCATTTTAATTTCCAGCAAATATAAACTGCGTGTATGTCAAAGATAAAATTGAACCGTTAGATCACTAACTCCAAAAGATAAAATATCTGAATTCAAACACAAATCACATTTGCACCTCTTAAGGTAATCCCTTCTCATTCTTTTCAAAATCAAAGTCAAAATTCTACTGTTTCGAGTACAAAATCGAACCTTTTGTTTGTATCCGGTGAAAGGATAGATTTTTAAAGGAAATAGGATAAAGACCTTACAACTCAGGGTAGACCTCCTAGTTTGCTTGCTCAAATCAAAACAAACAAAATTCTTATACACTGTTGTTTTTCAAAACAAAACTTTCCAAAAAGACAATATTTTGTATACATCCAAACACGGATCATTACAAAGTTAACGTTCTTTTCAAAACATCTTTCGAAAGATAAACAAACATTTTGTATACATCCGCACAAGGATCATTACAAATTCAATTTACAAAGGTATTTGAAACCACATATGAGCATTCTAAAGCAATTGAAAAGTAATCGAAAAACAAGTGAGCTAAGCAAACTTAAGAGCCCATGGATAACCATGGATACAAAGGGTGCTAACACCTTCCCTTTGTATAACCTACCCCCTTACCCAGAATTTCTTAAAGGTCTTTTTTCTGTTTCTTTTATAAACCTTTCCTTAATTGGATAAAATAAAAGGTCGGTGGCGACTCTGTGAATTTTCAAAAATGCGAAAGCATAAGCGATAAAAAAGAGTCAGTTCACGTATCTCTCCCGCTCAGAGGTATGGCCCGAAAAAAACGGAGGTCCACAGCAAGTACCTAGCTTCTGAAGTAGATAGAATTTTTCACAACCTTTGTAAACCTCACAGGTATTAATAATTTCAATATGTTCCATTTAATTTTAATTTAAAGAAGCTCTATTTGATTAAGTCTCCGCTCTTAAAATTCATCCAAAGTTATCCGGTCCTTGAAAGTCATCGAACGTCTTAGATACAGTTATTTGGTCTCTTAAATCCACCGTAAATCTTAGATAAAGGTATCAGATGAAGTGAAAAACAATACCATATTTCTTTCAGCATAATTTTTCTGTTAGGTGCACTTTTTAGCCACCAAATGTCTTTGATAAATATTTTTGGTTTCAATATTTTTTTAAATCTTTTAATGTGTTTTTTATTTAATTTGGCAATTATGTGAATCCTAGTACATGAAAGTCGGATCCCAATACATGCAGAGGAAGAACGAACACTTAAGACCCGATGGCTGGCGAGGATGAGCATATAGGTGGAACTTCAAGGTTGCTGGACACGGGAGCAAGCTTTTAGGATGAGTTCCTCAGTGTCTCCCACGTGAGATTCAGAGGTGGTCAAGTGACTCTGGTCTATCTTAATCCCGAGAACCAGTTTGTTGAGGATATACCAAAACTTGGTATCAACATTTATAGGGAGATGGCATCCATAGACATTGTCATTTAGCTCAAGTGGTAGTGGGAATGGATTGAACATGTACTTGAACCCCAGGGTACATGGTTCGATTCCCACGAAAGGCAAAAACTCTGCTAGTAAGGGGGTAGAGAAGATCGTGAAGTGACAGTGCAAGGAGCGCCTTGCGAGGGGCCCGGGCTGTTACAATAAAAAGGCGCCTTGTATGTAACATCCCGTGAGAGGCGAATCATACGATGAGGAGTTGTTGTTGGATGCTTAGAGGTTTTTGTTACGGTTGTTATTTTTGTTCAAGGTGGTGGTAAGGTGAGTGTGGAACAGATTTATCAGGTGTTGGAAAGGTGTTTAAAGGCGTTAGATGGAAGTGAAGACGTGAAATTAGTGGTGTTTCGGTTGGGTGTGAAGAAGAGGTGGAGTGCAACTTGTTTTGGAGGTGGATTTCTGGTTACGGTGGACAACTTTAATTGAAGCGTGGTGGAGTAGAAGAAGGAAATGGGATGAAGGTAGAGAGTTGTAAAGTATATGAATGAAATGTATAAGCAGAAGGAGTGTATAAGTAAAGATGACGAACAATGGATCAAAGAAAAAGGAGATTGTCTTCTTCTATTTTTTTTTCTTGATTTTTTATTGGAGAATGTGCCTCAATGTCGCCACCTCTCTCTCTCTCTCTATTATTGGCTATCTTTTCTCAAATTCAACATTTCACTTAAATACTCAAAATAAGGGTTTTTTGGTTCTAATGCAATTCCCATTATGCCCATAGATATTTTCTTGATATTTTCTAATCAACTAAAGACAAAATTAACTATAAACTAAGTTAATATTATTTTTATTTTTATTAATTGAATTAAAATGATTAAAAGAGGCCTTAATTAGTCATTTAATATTATTCTTTCTATTTTAAAAAGTGAACTAAAACAACAATTAAAGCACAAATTTTTTGACATTTTTTTTAAGTAATGAAAACAATAACAAAAACTATTTAAACAAATACCTGGATAAAATATATAAACCAGATAAGAATGTGAGTGCGCGGAAAATGCAAAGACGTGAATGAAAGTTAAATTTTTATTAGACTTTAGTATATGTAAATTTTTATCGAAATATGAAAAATGCAATAATTAAGCGAGGGATACACAGATAAATGAAATAAAGAAAATTTTAGATAATGATTGAAAGGTCTTGAAAAAAAAGTAGGTTACAAAACGATCCTTTAATTTTCTCATAACCGACTCTCGAATCCTATTTGGTTGGCAAGAACATTTCCGTTTTAAAAGAGTTTTATCATGGTTACTTTAAATAAAAACTTCGGTGGCGACTATGTAGTTATTTCGAGTGTTAGTATGCTCGGTTACTTTTCGCGCCACGAAAAACTTAACTAGTCTTTTTTTATGCATGTTATATAGTAGATAAATTTCATTCATGCATGTTAATTGTGACCCAGAGGAGTGCTAGCAACACTCTCTTTTGAATACTCTCTCACGCACTCACTTTCTTATTGGTTGATACATGTGTGGGCCCCTCACTTTGAAAATAGGTCCCACATAAAGTAGTAGGACCCACACATGTTTCAACCAATAAGAAAAAAAGTGTTTGAGAGAGTGTTCAAAAGAGAGTGTTGCTAGCATTTCTCTTGTGACTCAATATATTAATGTAACAGGAAAGATTCTATTTCCAAAGTACGTAGATTACATGTCTATGCGTCTTAGCTTAATTCTTAAAGATACTTTGTAGGATGGTTGAAATAATTTCTTTACAATATTTTTAATTATCTTAGATATTGCAAGAATTACTCGATCAAATTAGAGGATATATTATAGACAACTAGATTAAGTTAGACAGACCAGCACAATTAAACCAAATATTATATTTAAGAAATTTAGGTATTTTCAAACACTCTATCACATTCTTTATTTTAGGAAGGTTAACAACTATTTTCTTTGCAAACTAATAACACTCATGAATGAAGTATTTTCGCTAACAATTGAGCTATGTACTATATAACTACAATAAACTTTAGGGTAGGTCTTGAGCTAGGGGAACTAGGTAAAATTTGAGAAAATATCTTCCCCATTTCCTCTCTTCTCCATTTTATACATTACTAAAGTTTTAAAAATATTAATGTAATAATGTGATACATAATAGGTACATTTATTTTGTATGTCCTACATATGTGTCTAAAACTATAGTAATGGAGAGAAAACATGGAGATGATCCTATCTCGTAAAATTTGAGGATAAACTTTATAAAATAAATAGTAACATGATTACATATATGTTATGTTGAAATATTAATATATATTACAACTGCTACGCAGCGGAAGACTTTGCTACAAGGTAGGGATCACGTCTTCGAGCGTTGACACTAATCTTTAATGTAAAATTTAAATAATATTTATTTTATAATTAAATATTTAAAAAATTATTATATTATTAAATTATTTATTATTAAATTTTAATGATAAGATATAAAACATAATTATTGGTAGTTTTTTTTACAAAGAGATATAGTATCATATTTTATTTTATAATAATATATTAAAAAAACTTATTATTTATAACTAAGTCTTTTGATTATATAGATAATAAATTAAATTATTAGGTTTAAAATATTTTGAACAATTTTAATTAAGTTAGCCTAAACTAACACAATATTTATAAGGTTTAAATCAATTATAATAAAATTTTGAAGCTCATATTAGTTTCTCAAAATAATTTTACCACATAATACCCAAAAACTCAAAAAAAGAAAAAGATTAAAGAAAAAATTAAAAGTAACAAATTGTCTATCATCAAAGAAGAAAAATGCATAACAATTAAATATAATTAAATAAGTAAATACAAGATCTTTATGGTTCGGTAGAATGGGGCAGAGGCAACGAGGAATTTTCAGTCAAAGACGCATATAAAAGATTGTATGCAACGCTGAGTGGGGTTAATCGTTTGGGGGAGTTCAAGGTGCATGCTATTCATAATGTGTGGAGGGAAAAAGTTCATGAGAATATCAAATGCTTCAGATGGCGGTTTATTCTTAATAGTATTCCTACTAGAGATGAATTACGGCGAAGAGATGTTCTTCATGGAGGGGATCAAATGTTATGTCCGTTATGCAACATTGCTATTGAATCTAAAGAGCATGTGTTCCTTATGTGTGTTGAGTCCGGCAAGGTTTGGAAGATGGTGCTCCGATGGCTTCTAGGAGAAGACATGGATATTGGAATAGGAAACGTGGAGCTTGATGTTGTAGAGCGTTTTGCTAACTATTTGGAGGTGTGTGTGTGTGTGTGCGCCGTTTGTCTACTTTTTTTGGTTGTTAATTGCTTGGAATATTTGGAGAGCTAGGCATGAGTTTATTTTTTCCAATAAGGCGTGGGATGTGTCGGGGGTGGTGAATTGTATTAAATCAACAGGGTGGGAATGGTTTTCGTTTATTGCTAACAAAGGTCTTGATTGTGATCGGGGAATTTGGTTGGCTAACCTGTCTACCTTGGTGGGCTTTTAGTTGGGTTTGCTTTGGATTGTTGTGTGCTTTTCTTTTGTATTGGGTTGGTACCCCTTGTGCTCTTTAATACAAAGTTGTTTATAAAAAAAAAAAACAAGATCTTTAATGGAATTATCGCGAAGATCATTGAAAAGGAATTATTGACTTGAATTTTTACATGTGAAAAAGACATAACGAGAAACCAATGTAAATGAAATTTGAAGAAGTGGTGTATGTACGTGTTTTTGCAAAATTTTAAAATACCTAAAGTGATAATTGAATGAATGGAAATAGGGAAAAATACTGATAAATGATTCAAAGATACCACAAATGGAATAAAGTTAGGATATATTAAAGTAATCTAATTCAGAGTGATTATCCACCCTAATCTTGGCAGATCAAAAGTTAAAGCAGTAATAATTGAGGCAAAAAAAAAGGTAAGGCAAAAACAAACCCTGAAAGGGGACAAAAGTTAATATGTAAAAAAACCTAGACTAAGGTTAATGGACAACACCTACCAGCAACAGTGATTAATGATCATGATGAAAAGAAATAATTAAAATAAAATCAGGATTTAAAGCAATTGGTTTAAATATAAAAAGTGAATATATTAATATATTTGAGTATTAAAAAAAATCGAAAGTTCGATTAAATAATTTAAAGAGTCATGAAAATATGATTTTATAAAAATAAAAAAAGGTTTTAAATAAAATAAACTTCTTTAAAAATAATAAAGAAAAAGAAAATAAACTAAAGATTAGAACATTTAGCTACGATCTTGTGTGATGGGTCTTGGAGGGTCTTTGGTGCACCTTGTCCTGGTAGGCATTAGATTTGCGTTCGCTGGCAGTCTGATGGTGGATAATGTGGGGAGCACCATAGTATTTGTGGGGCGCGTGTATCTGATCTGTCAACAAACAATTACAACGAAAAAATTTAAGTGAACCTGGAATCGAACCCAGGTCATGGGGGTGGCAAATTCAAACGCTTCGCCAACTGGACTGGATATCTCATCTGTTGATAATTCCAACAACGTAAAATAAATATGAAAAATAAAGATTAATAGTTGGATCAAACAAAAATTCAAAGTGACCCCAGTAGTGCGCTGCGCCACCAATCAGGAACGGAGAGAGAACGTGGAATTTTTGACTGGCCAACCACGGCATGACATTCGTGGTCAAAGAGTCTCTTATACTATTCACCTTCTTCTCCAAATATTCGCTAACAAACAACTACCGTACTTGCTACAATTCTGCTACTGTGTGTTCGTAGCTGACCATGAAAATCAAACCCTGCAAAACACAAATTAACGAGCACCAAAAGAGTACAGATATCCACTAAAAAGGACCTTACGAATCCACTAGAGGGATCCGTTTGACCTGAGTCGGGTGTCGCGGGGAAAAATCGTTATCTTTTTCGGGATGAGACACCTGATGCCTTCTTTGGGCTCGAGTGCTCAAAAAATGATTTTTCTTTTGTTCCGACCAAACTTTTTATTGTTTCCAAAGTAGGAAAAGGAAAAAAGCTGCAATAACCTAAAAAGTGGGGGAAGAGATCTTTAGGTAAGAGGGTTGGTTATACGAAGGGAAGGTATTAGCACCCAACGTATCTATAGTACTCTATAGGTTTCTTTTCTATGTTTTTCATTCCATGTTATTGAGAGGTTTTTGTGAAATAGGTGGGACCTAAGGTGTTTGTTTGATTATGCTCGCAAAGATCATCGCGATCCTCTGCATACATATCCCTTAGAGGGAATCAGAGCATTTGTAGCTCGGGGTCTACGGGTGCTAAGGTTTGAATGGTTTTTTTTGTTTTGTTTTGCTCGCCAAGGATACGACCTTGTGCCTACGTATTCTCAAAGGGATGTTGAGAAAGTCAGAGCAATCGTAGTTCCCACTTATGCTAGTGGAAGCAAAGGAAAAGAGACAAATGTCATCTAAATGCTCGATGTATCTAATCTATATCATCACATACATCTGTTTGATTTTTGTTTGAAAATTTTTTCATTATAAGCCCTGGGCTGTGCCACTTATGGCGCTTAGAATGATAAAGATGTTTTTGTTTGTTTAACCAGCCTTGTGGCAAAAACTTTCAATGAAGTCAGCCTTGTGACAAAAAGTTTTGATTAATCAGCCAGCCTCGTGGCAAAAGTTTCAATGAAGTCAGCCTTGTGACAAAAACTTTGATTAATCAGCCAGTACGGTGGCAAAACGGTTTGATTGATTAGCCAGCCTTGTGGCAAGAAAAAGTTTGATTGATTAGCCAGCCTTGTGGCAAAAAGTTTGATTGATTGATTGTTTGTGATGATATAGAAGAGATACTCCTATCATAGAGATGAAAAATGTCTAATCTCCTAGGGTATTTGATTTGGATATGGGGATGCTTATAAGAAGCCCGTGGGTCCTTGTACGAAGCCCAAGAGGAGGCTATCCGAGGGTCCTTGCATTGTAAGCCCAAGAGGAGGCTATGGGAGGGACAATCCAGGGTCCTTGCATTGTAAGCCCAAGAGGAGGCTATGGGAGGGACAAGTCGTTTGTACAAAGCCCAAGAGGAGGCATGGTATAGTTGGTTTGAGCTCTTGGAGCGATTTCACCGGGAAACCATACTCTATGTCCTAACCTAAACTAGGGAGATCCTTTGCACGAAGCCCAATGGGAGGCTATGGGGAACCTAGTGTTGTACTAAGTTGAACAAGCATATATAACACAATCACAAGTATGAACAAGTACATGAACAAATATGAACAGTTATATGTATATGACAAAGTGTTTGTATATAATGGAGTTTATGAAGGAAGTATACCTGTAAGCATGATCCATTTGTATGCACGGGGGCTCGGGATTTATACTCGGGGAGAGGCCCATTTGAGTTTATTCAAAAGCTATGTAAACAAGTATTCACAAAGGGCTTGGGACTTATACCTACATGGAGGCCCATGGTATTTTTGGGAAGATTTAATGAAAACCTTCATTTTTGATTTGTTATTCAAAGTTAAAAAACAAATTGATCGAGGTATGTACAAAAAAGTGTACAATGAAATACCTAATTTCATGTACGGGAATGGGACTTATACCTATATGGAGGCCCATGTTTTATTTTATAAAACATGGTTGATTGTTATTAACAGACGCGTCGTTTGAAAAACTGTTTGAATGTTTGTTTTGAAAGAGTTTTCTGTACAAAGAAAAACTGTAAAAAGAAAGAGGAAAGGGACTTATACTCTCTAATATTCGAGAGGCCCCACATCGTTTTGAAAATCAATTGATCAATCAAAAGATTTAATCAATAGTTTCTTTCGAAAAGAAAAAAAATCAAAAAGAAATGGTTTATAAAGAAAACCGTGATCGCTTGTTTTTAAAACGGTTTGAAATTTTGAAATAAATCAAATTAATCAAGATAAACAAAAAGATTATACTTAATTAACACTTAGATGACTAGGGTTTGATCACAAAATATTTACAAGTGATTAAGTTTGAGAAATCAAGTGAAAAACAATATTTAAAAGTATTAAAAAACACTTAAAATATGTTATTTTAAACTCAATTAAAAATGCATTAAATAAATATATTTTTGTGATTTTTTTTGATATTCATAAAATACATATATTAAATGAGAAGTGTGTGAAAAATGAAGTAAAAATGAATTGATTTGAATTGTTAATTAATTAAGTGAAGTTGTTAAAAAAAATGAAGAAAATAAGTGTCAAAAAATTGGGTTTTGGTCCTGCCAGGGTTTGAACCCACGCCCTGAGGTTCACTACTCAAAACAACAACCAACTGAGCTGCGCGTGCAGCTTGTTATTCATACGCTTCCAAGGTAATATATTTTAAAACAAACATTTGAAAACTTTGAACAAAAATCTGGCGCCAAGAACACACCCTAACTGAAATTCAAAATTCTTCAAAACTGTGTTGTTTTGATCGATCAAAGGGTCTATCTCACTCGGTTTTTCACGAGGAACATGATGGTGTCCTTTAATTTCATTTATTTTTGCTCTAAGATGATTAATTTTCTGATGAACACGAAGAACCCTAATATGACAAATCATTGTGAAATCGTGTATGATCATGATATGATGCAATTGATTGAGGGTTATTATTCAGTGATGGTGCAGAAACAAGATGGTAACTCAGTTTTTCATTTATGATGCATGTATGATAGAGTTTGAAGTTCATGAGCACTTACCTTAAAAACGGCAAAAGTGAGGATCGAATTCTGCAAATGAGGAAATCCAGATGTTGTTTCTTGATCTGAACACCTTCAGTGGACCTTATGGAACATGTTTGAATGCTTGGAGTGGATTGAAAACCTCTTGATCAGTTTGTGGTACCCGATCTGCAGTAGGACTTAAGTGAGGATTAAACTTGGTGATTTTGGAGTTACAGGTCAGGGATAATGATTGGAATAGTTCATATATGGTACATGGATGGTGTTTGGATGATTAACTTGGTCAGAAATGAGCTTGGGTGAGATTTGGCATGATAAGGCTCAATATGTGTTTATATGGAAGTGAGGTAGTGATTTTGAGATTTGAAGTGTTTTGGGGTGTATGAATGGATCAAGCACATCCCATATGATGTTTATGAGTTGTGGGAAGCATTACTTTGGCCAGAACTTCAAGGGTTTAGAGGTTGAGATTTCTACCTCTTTGAAACTTAAGAAACTTGCAATTCAAGAAAGAAAGAGAAAACCTATCTTTTGTGAGGTTTTGGTGTCAATTTGAATGAAGTTTGGACCTCTATTTATAGGCCAAGAGTTCTGAATGCAGAGCTTAGCAAGTTGATCAAAGAATGGTGAGTTGGCTTAAGAGATAAAAAGGAATCTTTTACATTTAATGCAAAATGGTTAAAGTAACTTAACCATGGTCATTCTTCCAAGCTTCTTATCCTCTTCCATTCTGATATCAAACCAGAAAAATATCTTCCAATTATTGCATTGGTGTGTCATCACTTGAATTATAGGCCATATAGTATTGAACTTAGTGAAAATGGTTTGTAATTTCATGCATAATGACCTCTAATGTCAAAATTCAAAACTATGGCTACACTCCATGTTTTTTCATGCTCTTGGACATTTTGGAAAGCTCATATTACACACTTCAAAACCCTAGTTGAAAGTTTCTTCAAGACCTTTAAGGAAGTGGGTGAAAAGGATCCATGAACTTTGAAGAAAGTGAGATTTTAAGTGAAATTTTCAAAAGATACCAACTTTGAAGCTCCATATCTCTTAAATGGTTGATCTTTTGGAAAATCATCATATGTGTCAAAGTTGTTTATTGGATTAAAATCTACAACTTTCATGTTGGAAGTTTTTTTCAGTTTGTAGGTGAAATTTTGAGTTATTCCCTTCCAAAGTTTGGAAAAAACCATTGAAAAACACTTAGAAAATTTTTCTAAGTATAAAAGTCAAACTTTGACTTTTTGATTCTTGATTGATTTTCTTGATTTTTCTTGATCAAATGAATTCTCATATCATATATTGATGATTTAAAACTTCAAAAGTCATGGTTGACCAAAATTCCCCAAAAGTCAAGGGTGATCTTGTGCAGTTGACTTTTTCAGACGAATCGCGTTTCTGGAGATTTCAAATGAATCAAGATATCCTTACCAAATGAATGGTATGAATGGATCATATTGAGGCATTAAAGGATATTGAGCCATGGTTTGAGTTGTGGCACCATGTCCTGATTAAAAAGTCAGTTGTTCAGGTGATTTAGGTCAAAAACCCTAATTGTCGACCTGATGAAATTGATGACTGTGGATCTTGAATTGAAATGTAATTTCCATTGGATATTGTCATAGGGATTATTTGAGGATGATTGAAACCTTTGATTGACTTCCTGGGGATTTTTAGGGTTTCCCAAATGTGATCCCTGATTTCAGTCCCTGATAGTTCAAAACCCTAGTCTGATGATTTGAAATTTCACTGTTGATCAATCCTTGTGTAGGAGATGTCTTGAGCCAATGGATTAGGTCAAAATGATGTACTTGGGGTCTTGAGGTCATGTCCCAATTCATTAGGTCAAATCCTGAGCAAAAGTCGGGAGTATGCTATCTTTAGTCAAAACCCTAATCTGGTTGATTCAAAGTATCTGAGCTTGTTGAAATGAATTTTTTGAGGACCAAATGTTGATTGTTGATGAAGATGATTCATTTGAAATGAAGGGGGAACAAAACCCTAATTGATTGTTTCTTGTACTGATGAGTGATTTCCTGATTAAATCCTGCTGAGCACAAGTAACAAACACAAGCTATGCAATTTGTTAGAGATGCAAATGATGTATATGCAATGATATGAGGTGGTATCTTAGGTCAAAAATTGGGGTATGACATCGGGCAGTAAACGGAGATACGATAAAGATAAAAGCTTATGCCCTAATCATGGCATCTCATCATCCCTGTGTTATATCTTACGATCAACACGTCAAATGGGCTCTAAATGCCTTCATGAATAAGTTTATACACATATAATCAGTACATGATGCTTAAATAAAAAGTTTAAGAAATCAACATGTTACCAGGATGGTGCAGCCGTTAAATTAGTAATCCAACGTGTTCTGATCTTTCCCAGTGGATGGGAACGGGTGCTGGTGACCTCAAGAGTATGTTGCAACGCTTAAAATCGAAGGAGAAAGGTCAACGAATTATTCTTGCGTGCCCTAACTTTTTGAGTGAAGTTGGAAGCTTTGGAGAGTGCTATGAGGCTGCAATTTCTTTCCCAGTGGATGGGAACGGGTGCTGGTGACCTCAAGAGTATGTTGCAACGCTTAAAATCAAAGGAGAAAGGTCAACGAATTATTCTTGCGTGCCCTAACTTTTTGAGTGAAGTTGGAAGCTTTGGAGAGTGCTATGAGGCTGCAATTTTTTTCGTTCCCCTTATGCTGATCACATTGTGATATTTATAGTGATGGCATTAGGTCAATAATTTAAGAAATAAATCATGTGATTGGAGAGATAAAAATTTGATTGAAAAATCAAATTATTCTTTCTATTTTTGGCCAATATTTCTTCATGATTATGTACCAACTAATTTAGGACCCTCATGGGATGCTCTTTGGACCTTTAAATGATTTAAAACCAAGCCCATACATTTTATTCCATTTATTTTGTATTTTTACTTACTTTATTTGATTTTTTAATTGAATAAAATTCAAATAAATATAAATAAAGTGACAAGAATATGGGGATGGATTTAGAGATCATTTTTAGGTCATGGGAATGTTTGAAATCAAAATCTTAGGCCCATTAGTCGAGAGGTACGAAGTTCTTCATTTAGGGCTTCATGTAATTCTCAAAAATCGACCAACTTGTGCGAGCCATAACTCATTCAATTTTTGTCATATGAAGATGTTCTAGGACTTTTTATAAAGCTTAAAGAGTCCTCTAAAAGCTCCTTTTGGTTTCATATTAATTGAGTATACCATGTTCAAGTTATGAGCTTTGAGAAAAAATGACTTTTTGCGATCTTTTAGAAGGACCTGTAATGTTTTGGCTCATATCTCCCAAATGGTGCATTTCTGGCCTTGGCTTTTGAGAGACGAAATTGTAGGGAATTAAATTTCCTTCAAATTGAGCTTTGGATGAAAAAATTTATGATGTTCCATGTGAAAGTTAAGGCTGGTCAAAGTTCAGTTGACTTTCTCTTATGAAAACCCTAATTTAGAAACTTTGTACCTTTGTGGATTTTTGATCTTTTCTTGATGAATCATGATCAACCTTTGATCAAATGATGAATGTGACTTCAAAATAAGGATGTTGACCAAAAATCAGGAGTTTTAACTGTGGTTTGACCATAGTTGACTTTTAGGTCAAACTAGTCGACTGTTGCCATTTGAGTTGTTGATTGAGCAATCTTAGGGAACAGAGATTGAAACTTGAGGTGAGGATCCTTTGAATCACATGAGAGGTCATAGAGTCCACTTGCGTTATCAGAAGTTGATTTCTCTTTGAGAATATCAAAACCCTAGTTCAAAGGCATTCGTTTAGGAGATAGGTAGCTTTGAGCAATTGGAGATCTTTGAGCATTTGAAAGTCAGATGGACTGAAATATGATGGGCAAATTTTGGGGTATGACACACATATTAGCATAAAATGGACTAGTGTGCATGTGTTGAACTTCATAAAAACTTTTTGAAAAGAAGCTATAATTTTACCCAATTGTAACTTCAAATTATTATTCATCGCTTCCCAACACTTGACCATGTAACCTATACAATTTCCCAACATCTGCTTCAATTTTCGATGAAAATTCTCAACCCTAAAATGAAAAGAAATAATAAAATCAAACCAACATATAAATATGAATACAAACTACAGATACTAATAGTACACACGTATTAGTCGTGGTGTTACCCAAATACAACACTCAATTAATCCATTCTTCAAAAAAAATTGCCTATGAGGAGTCGACAACATGTCTTTCACATAATCAATAAATTCACTACAATCTACACATCCCTGCTCAAGTTGTTGCAACTGTTGATCATACTCTACCTCATCACTAGCTCATATAACATCCATTCATAATGTGTCTATCGCCTTTTGCATGTTATTCACCATATATTGCTTGGAACCACAACTTAATTGGCTTTCATTAAAGCAAGATCTCAATCAATAAAAATACTTGTGGACACAAATATTCCTTAAAAAAACTATTGTTTCAACTTATCCAACACCTAACAAAATTTCTTTGTTTGCTCATATTGCATATAGGAAAATGCAACACCAAATATCAACTCGGTTGACGTCATGCCAGTTATTTCAAACAGAGGTTGTCTATATTTGTTGGTCTTGTAAGTGTTGTCCATAACTAACACAACAGGAAAAATATTCAACATAATGGTTGAATATGAGTGAGTCCCAAAAATATCTTTCACAACTTTCGAGTCATCTCTTTTACTACTCCAGTAAACATAGTTTGCATCCTCTATCAGATTCAAAGTTATATGGATCAACACATTAATGAATTATAACGAGATATTTATAATTGTTCTTCTTCAATTTTTTGTGTGCAGTATTTTCTTCATCCGTCACGTTTTGTGCAAGCGGTGTTACTCCTTCATTCACAAGATCCCAAAGATCATGATAACATAAAACAACCTTCATCTTCTTAGACCAATTTTCATAATTCTGACTCTTTAGAATTAGAGACTCGCCGAAAAATGTCCATTTGGATGATTCACAGCAATCTCGTTTTGCTTCCCACGAATCTTGTTTTATATTCTCAAAAGTTTAGTTGTCTCTATACATATTTCCTCTGTATTTTTTGGTGAGATAGTACAACCTTGTGACCCGGTGCAACTGCATGAATACCCCTTACATATATAGTTATAGAACACTTATTATTATTTTGATTCAAACTGACTCATTGTAGTTCATTAGAAGTCTAAGTTGACAGTATAGAAGAGAGAATAACCAGGTTGTGCCAATGCATATCTATCCTGGTCTTTTTGTCCCGATAAAAGTTTGTGATGCACTTGATTTAAAAATATTTATTTTATACACTATCTGTTCCAAAATAATTGACTGATCTGGTAGAAAAATTAACACATATTAAGAAACATTTATAATATAAATGAAAGAGATAGATACTTTTTATATAATATTCTAGAGGTATCAGTACTCAAAAAGATGAACTCAAAAGCAAAGAGTAATGCTACTCTTACACCCAATTCCTACACCCAATACTTACACCAAACACTGTTCACCGTATTTATACTGTGAACAGTGTTTTTAAAATAAAATAATAATATTTATAAAAAATATTTTTTATTTTTAAAATTACGGACGACACTGTTCATGTACAAACGTGCATTAACCAAGTTCAATATTGCATTAACCAAATTTTTACACTGTATTAACCAAGTTTGATGACTGCTAAAAATTATTTTTAATACCTGGATTTTGCATTAACCAACTTCATTACTGTATTAACCAAGTTTTTATACTGTATTAACCAAGTTAGGTGACTGCTAAAAATTATTTTTAATACCTGGATGTTGCATTAACCAACTTCATTATTGTATTAACCAAATTTTTACACTGCATTAACCAAATTTGAATAATGTTATTCTCACACCCATGAACAGTATTTTACAGTAGTCACCAAATTTGGTTAATGCAATGTAAATAGTTAGTTAATGAAGTTATAAAGTTGGTTAATGACACAAATTTAAAAAAATAAAAAATTATTTATTATTATAATAATATTTTACTGTTCATAAAATATATATTTTTATTTAAAAAACACTATTCACGGTATAAATACGGTGAATAGTGTTGGGTGTAAGTATTTGGTGTAGAAAGTGGTGTATGAATAGCATTACTCAAAAGCAAATAGTAGATAACTACTTATAGAGTAAATAAATCATCCAAGTTCCAACACACTACAAAATTAAAGAACCAGTTAAATGTCCTCACCACTTCATCACATAATAGTTTCCGGAAGTTCAAAGTAGGAACTGATTGATTCATCTTCATTATTATTTTCACGGACTATTCTTCCTTGTGCATTAATGTCAAAGTTTTCAAAAGAAAATGAAAAAGTACTAGACATCACATTCACTGAATAATCCACTTTCGTTTCACTTTTTCTTGTTTTGATTGGTTTCACTTTACCAAAACCTGGAAGACACATTGCAAATGCACAGCATTTCAAACCATCACCACCCTCCATTTTCTGGCTACCCTTTGGAACTTCTATGATAATAGCTTTGTTTTTATGGAAGCTTTGTTGTTTCTTGTTTTCATTTTCGCTCGGCCTTAGATCAAATTCATCTGGGATCGCGTGTGTTGTTCCTTTGTCGATTGATAGAGACATGCTCTTCCATTGCTTAAGATGATGATTCTTGTGTGTGAAGTTATTTACCTTACTTGGTAATTCTACACTCTGAGATGATGATGATGAAACTTTATGGTTCGAAAGTTGAAGTTGTGGTTGAGGGTGAAATGAGGTGTTTTCTTTTTGAAACCTCATCTTGAAAACAAATATGCTTTAAATTTAGATGCAACACTTATCATGAGAAGAATGGTGAATATGTATATGATTTTTTATTAAACTATTTATAGAAGAAAAAAAAGATTTAAGTGTTGTTTCTGTCTCAACATCAATTTAGATTTTTCTCTAGTTTGATTGGTATCCTCATTTACATCAATCAACACATGATATTGGCTCTTAGGAATTTTTCAATATCTTTCCGGCATTATGAATGGTTGATTGACTTTAGAGAAATCAACAAGGGACCTATAAATCTCATTATTTTCTAGTGTACCTTTGTATTGGTTTAAAGAGTTAATTGCACTTCTTTCAATATCATATATAATATAGAATATATGATGCTAAATTACATTTTTTTTAAATAAGTGTCACAAACTAAGTATGAAAATTGTAACGTGCTGACATCA
>NC_081183.1:125692275-125784760 GCF_029867415.1 Vicia villosa
CGAATTGGCGTAGAGCTAGAGAGGGATTGTAAGTGATACCTCCTTTAATGCCAAGGAGTGGCACATTAGGGTATTCTCCACAATGATCAATGATAGTAATGTCTCTTTGAAAGAAGTTGTTCCATCGGATATCTGAATGAGATAAAGACATGATTCTGTAAGACCATTGTGCTCTTTGTTCATTTCTCAGTACTGATCGGGGAAGATGACATGTAAACCATCTAGCCAGCAGTGGTATACAGCACATGAGAGTTCCTCGCTTCTTCGTGGTACGAGTGTGTAGAGAGTGTAGGATGTCTCCCAGCAATGTTGGTACCGGGTTGCGAATTAGGAAAAGGTTGATGATGTGTACACTTATGAACTGGTCGGAATTAGGGAACAAAACCAACCCATAGATCAAAAGAGCCATAACTTCTTCAAAAGCTGGATAACTTTTGTTTTCTAGCAGTAGTCGAGCCTTTTCCAGTAAGAATTTGGCAAGCAAACCCTCAACTCCACTCTTTGTTTCCCAATTGGATTTGATTTCTGACTTTTGCAGATGTAAAGCAGCAGCAATGACTTCAGGTTTTGGTTTTCTTTCTAAACCAGTGAAAGGTAATTGATCTCGGATTGGTAATCCAATTAATTCAGAGAATTCTTCCAAAGTGGGTACCAACTGGTAATCAGGAAATGTGAAGCAATGATGTTCAGGGTCGAAGAACTGGAACAGGACCCGTATCATGTCTTCTTCAAACTTTGAGGTAACCAAATGGAGTAGGTGACCATGCTTTTCAGTGAATTGAGCATTCCTGGGGAATTCTGCTACCAAGACTTTGAGTTCAGATGGCACCGTTGAGATATTGATTCGGATGTAATCTCTGGTGGCGGGAGCCATTACCTGCAAAAACAAAAGTAAACTCTTTGATCCTTGAAATGTGTAGTGAAAAATGATGTGTTTATGATGCAAACATGTGGCACACAAAAACAAATCAAACAATAGCCTTAGGTTTAAAGGCTTGCATGAGGTTGATAGGTGATACCCTCCCCTCTGAAGTTGAGTTGGTTGAAAACCTGTCCTAGAATAGTATTCGGGTTCTATGATCCTTGGAGACAACATCTCAATACGGCGCTCGGACGGCCGATCAAGAATATTCCTCGAGGATAACTAGCTTCGATCAATTTCAAAGCTAACCACTTAATAGGCCACAAGTCAAGTTCAACTAAAAGGTTCTAAGACAAATTAGTGTTAATGACACTTCGGAAGCCTAATATACTCCTTGATTGCTTTCAAGGGACATCAGTATAAACCAAAGTATCACACTAACGATGACTACCAGATCAACCGTATCGGTACATGCCGTACAGTTTCCTTGGTCTATTGTCATATACTTAAGGTATCTCGAGATTCGGGTTAGAATCTTTCACACAAGCAAAGTACCCAAGCAAACCTGTGAAAAGTAAAGCAATCAGATCAAACAATTGAAAACATCGAAATGATCTATACTCTAAAGGTAACCCCTTTTGAAAACATTTTGAATTTGTATTCCCCAGCAGAGTCGCCAGTTCTGTGGACCGTCCTTTCGGGCCATACCCCTCCGTGGGTGGGATACGTGAACTGACTCTTTTTTGTCGATCGGACGCTTTCGCGTCACTTTTGAAAAAGTTTACAGAGTCGCCACCGACCTTTTATTTTATCCAATGAAGGAAAGGTTTATAAAAGAAACAGAAAAAAGACCTTTGAGAGATTCTGGGTAAGGGGGGTAGGTTATACAAAGGGAAGGTGTTAGCACCCTTTGTATCCATGGTTATCCATGGGCTCTTTAGTTTGCTTAGCTCATTTGCTTTACTTTTCAATTGATTCGGAATGCTTTACCTGTGTTTTTGAAATACCTTTGCAAATAGAATTTGTAATGATCCTTGTGCGGATATATACAAATGCTTGTTTATCTTTCGAAAGATGTTTTGAAAAGATCGTTAATTTTGTAATGATCCGTGTTTGGATGTATACAAAATATTGTCTTTTGGAAAATTCGTTTTAAAAAAAACAACAGTGTATGAGAATTTTGTTTGTTTTGATTTTGAGCAAGCAAACTAGGAGGTCTACCCTGAGTTAGGAGGTCTTTATCCTTGTTCCCTTTAAAAATCTATCCATTCGTCGGATATAAACAAAAGGTTCGATTTTGTACTCGAAACAGTAGAAATGTAACTTTGATTTTGAAAAGAGTGAAAAGGGGTTACCCTAGGAGGTGCAAATGTGATTGTGATTGAATTCAGATATTTATCTTTGAAGTTAGTGATCTGACGGTTCAGTTTTATCTTTGACATACACGCAGTTTATATGGGTGCTGGAAATTAAAATGCGGAAATGTAAAGTGCAGAAAGTAAATCTACGCTATTACATCGATTGTGCGGGAAATGTAAACTAGCCTATTTACATGAATTTGACATCCTATACATTTATCTAGGAATTTTAAATTGCAAGAAATAAAAGGCATATTTTTGTATTTTTGTGATTTATTTTAAATATTATTAATGCATTATTAATTAATTTAAAATAAAGAAAAGATGGAAATATGATTAAACCTAGCAAATAAGTTTAAAAATATGTACAAAAGGTTTGTTAATTGATTTTAGAACAAAACTAATTTTTTTTGGAATTTTTGAAATTTGTTTTTGGATATTTTAAGTTAATCAAAACATAATTATGCAAATAATTACACAAATAATTAAAACTTAAAGAGAAAATTATCCTAAATATGTACAAAATTAGTTTATGATATATAAACAATATTTAACACAAAGAACAATTTTTTTTATGATTTTTTGACTAATTAAAATAATTAATAAGCAAATATACAAATACATACTAATTAATTATGAAAAATATTGAAATTTTGAAGAAAAATAAAATATTTTTGTTTCATAAAATAATATATTATTTTAGAATTTTAAAATATTTTTTGTGGAATTTTTGGAAGTTTAAGCTATTTTAAATTAATTTTGCAAAGAAAATAAAATAAAATAGAAAATAAAATAAAAATAAAAAGGGATACTGATCTGGTGTAGTGATTGAGTGAGAGTCCATGGTGTGGCTGTGTGTTATGGTGCGTTGGATGGTAAGATTGATGAGATCAAGAGTCCAGATTTGTAGGTGCATGATATGATGGTAGGGAACATGTACTGAATTCAAGGAGAATTCAAACTTTCTGACTGGGGCCCACATGTGCACGCGTGGATGGGAGACTGGTTGACCTTCCAATGATGAAGAGCCACGTGAGCGGAGGGAAAAGTCAGCCTTGACTGACGAACCACGCTTGGACGCGTGGTCGTCTTCAACCTCCGTCTCATTCATTTTTTCAAACAGATAGCGGGGGTTTTAAACCCCCTCTATTTTTACGATAAATCGTGCAGTTTTTTATAGCTTCTGAACCTGCAAAAAATACACGTTAGCAACACATGAAAGCAACCCAGATCCACTAAACATGAGGCCCTGAGTTCATTGGTGGTATTAGTTTCTTTGTTTGATGCTTGTAGCTATAGATTCGAAGGTATTAAAGTTTAAGCATGCATGAACATCCATTAATGGTGTTGAGTGATTCTCACGTGGGAACTATTATGTCAAGGCCCAGATCACCCATATATGTCCCCATAAACATGTTAGGATGGTTAGTTTGTATGGAAATTGATTGCATATAAGAAAACGAAAGTAAAGGGCATATGTACATGAAGAACTTTATGTGCACTATACGACTCTCATGGGACTATATTATGAGTTCAATCTTACTCTATGTTGTTTGAGAAGATGATTGGAAAGCTTTGTTTGTATTAATATTGATTGAAATATAGAATTGGAAAATTACAAAGTGTATGTATTTTTTGGAGAATTTTATGATAAAGATGGCTATGCTCTTGTTCTAATTCGTGTGTCCTTCTATTGTGGATGTATGATGCTTCTTTTATAGCCCAAAGGCTGCTTGGAAGTGAAGCAAGAAGCCTTGTTGCCTTTGTTGAAAGTTTGGTTTTTAAAATATTAAAAACCTTGAATTTTTGACCAATCCTTGACTCCATTCAATGCTCTTGCCTTGGGCATCAATTTTCTGCAGAAAAATGAAGACTTTGGAGGTGTGTCATACTTGGAGGCCAAGCAACCATTATCCATGCATTTTCCTTTTAATTTTAATCTTAAAGTAAGATAAAATTATGCAAAAAATGGCCAATAAAGATGTGGGCTTTGTCTTGGTCGTGGGAGGCCCATAGTAACATGGCAAAGATGTTTGGACCATAAAAACTTGGCATCTTTTGGAAAAAAAACATTTTTGAGCAATGTTGATTTCATGCATTTTCCCAAAATTTAGCCAACTTCAACAAGGTGTAAATCCTTCAATTTTTGTCATATGAAGGAGATCTTGCACTTTTTGGAAACCTCAAAGAGTCCTCTAACCAATGTCTTTGGTCTCATATCAAAATGATTTTTGGTTCTCCTTGTGTGTCCATTTGAAAAAAGTGTCTTTTTGTTGACTTTGAAAATGACCTGTAATGTCTTTGGCCATATTTTTCAAATGGTGAATGCTATGACCATGGGATCAATTGCATTTGAAAGATAATTGAATTTCCTTCAAAATGAGCTTTGGTTGACATTTTTTGGATGAAGGATGAGAGAGTTATGATCAGTCAAAGTTGAGTTGACTTTTCAGGCAAAAACCCTAATTTTGAATCTTAGGGTTTTGTTGATTTTTGATCTTTCCTTGATGAATTGTGATCATCCAATGATCAAATGTTGAATCCTTTGACAAAATATGGACTTTGACAAAAAATTTCATTTTTGACTGTCAGTTGACTTTTTTGGTCAAACGGGTCGTCTGTTGACTGTTTGAGCTGCTGACGGTGCGTCTGAGTGAATTGAAGTTTGAAAATTTGTATGATGGTACTTTGAGATGTATGGATGTATATGAAATCCATTTGAGCTCTCAAAACTTGTTGCTCCTGTTAAAACAAGAAAAACCCTGATTAGGGACTGTCTGTATAGGAGGCAGTTAAGCGTACCTGATTTTTGTGCAGTGTTGAGTTTCTGCTAATCATGTGATATTCAGAAGACTTCTAACACAAAAATCTTGGAAATTTGAATTGTGAATGATTGATTTGATTGATTGTACAAATCACTGTGAATTGTACTGTCTGCAGTTTGTCTGTCAACCGACTGTTCGTGTACTGAAGCAGCAGTTAAAGTGAAAAATCAACCGTCAAAGTTAATTTTCTTTTTTTTTTTTTTGTTGTTATTTTTGTTTTTGTTTGGTGTGAAGCATGAAAATTTATTTACATGACTTGTTAGAAAACAGAAACATAATAAATAACTGATATTTACGGTATGCGGGCAAAATTACCGATAATAACCTGAAAATTGTTTACTGCACAGAAATAGAAATATTTGACTGGCAGAAAACACACAAGTTAAGATTTGATTTTTGAAAAAGAGATTTGAAAAGATTTTGAAAATAATGGAATATAGTACAAAAGTTAGTGGGAAACCAAAAACAATTGTTACCAGTACAGTGTGAGTTTCCTGCTTTTGCGCCTGCAAAAAGAGTTAACTCTGCATGATTGTGTTAGTACTATTTATCTGTAAAATAAATAAATAGTATTTGTGAAGTAAAGAACAGTATTTGGCGTTTGCGTAAGAATAAATTCCACTGTAAGCCAAGTTACTGTGTAAGAAAAATTCTGAAAACCAAGTTCTTCATATGTCAGGATATTTTGAAAAAATCCATGTTTATATGAGACTCTTAATTTTCATATTGAAACTTTCCTGAAAAAAGAAGTGGGCAAATTTTGGGGTATAACACTTTTCATCAACTTTTGTTTCTCTTTTATTCTCTTTTTTTTGCATATAATATCTTTTCTCCTTTTTTTTCTTTTCCATCTTTTCTGTTTTTCTATTTTTTTCCGTTTCCTTTTTTTTTGGAAATAGACTTTAGAATCCCCCACAAATGAAGTGGATAGAGTGATAATGTTATGCAATGCAAAACATGGGATCAAGGTCCATATAACCTTAGTAACCACTATACAATCCTTTGAATAACTGATATAGGTCAGATGTCATGAGATCAAAGGTCCGACACCTTTTTGAATACCAGGAGAACCAATAGTCACCAACAGAATATGAATAGTCACCAACGGTACCTGTCATGTATATCCCACCCCACTCACAGGTGAATCTAGGTCAAGGTAGGTCAAAAGGTCTCCAGCGTTAACAACTCTCCTGAAACACCATCATTGTTGCAAATACATGCCAACAACGGTATCCCATTCGAGTCTCGGCTGGTCGTGGGTCTCATGATCGCAATCAACAGAACCTGACATTCTGTTGGCGTCATGACTATCCACTCTATCCTAGGTATCCTATGTGTCAACTCTGGCCTGGGTATTGGGCCTTTTACCTCATAGAACATCCCACCCAACCTGCAAAAAAAAGCAGAAAAATATGTGGTCCCCACGGGGACCCATAATATAGTCCAGATGCATGATATGGAAGCGGAAAATAAACATGATGTGCAAGCATATATACAACATGTAAACATATAAGCAAACAAACAAAGAAACACCCAATAAACAAACAAACAAAGGCTAGGATCGACTCGCTAAGAACGGACCAGCACAGGTCTAGCAACGTCCCCAGCAGAGTCGCCAGCTGTCGCTACCGCGAAAAATGGAATCAGAGTCGCCACTAATATATTTATCCCATAAGGGAAAGGAATACCAGATAACCTAACTCAGAATAAGAACAAGGTCTTTCGACCAGAGAATAGGGCACGGGAGTCGGTTATGCGAGGGGAAGGTGTTAGCACCCCTCGCGCCCATCGTACTCGATGGTATCCACCTATGTTTGTTTCTATCTAAAGGGTTTATTTATGTCTAAACCTAAATGTGAATTTATGCAAAAGAAATACGGGGAAAAGAAGGAATTATTTACAAGTGTGCTCGCTTAGGCCCCGCGACCCAATGCCTACGTATCCCTTACAAGGAATCAGAGCGACCGTAGTTCGGCTCCATAGTTTCCATTTGTTTTGTGTTTTTTAGTTGAACAGAGGTTAAGGTCACAATCCACGATGCTCGACCTTTGGAGACTTATACGCCTAGTTTTGGAAAGGACTTAACTTGTTCTTAAGCGCCTAACAAGGCAAAAGAGTGAACTTGGGTTTGTATTTTTTATGTAACTACATGATGAACAAAACCCAATACAAGGTTTCGCACCACTTCGTCACTTTGTTTTAATTCGAGCCTTTATTAAGTGTTTTAAATGTTTTTGGTTGGGTATTTTTTAAGGGAATTTACTTTGCGATTTGAATCACATAAAATGTATAATGATCGAGAAGCAGATTAGGGAATGAATCCCACTCACTTCTATCCCATTATATAATGTTCAAGAAACAGATTAGGGAATGAATCCCACTCATTTCTATCCCATTAACTAATGTTTGAGAGACAGATTAGGGAATGAATCCCACTCATTTCTCTCCCGTTAAATAGTGACCGAGAAACAGATTAAGGAATGAATCCCACTCATTTCTATGCCACTAAGTGATTGAGAAACAGATTAGGGAATGAATCCCACTCATTTCTCTATCACTTTCTTAATGTGATTCGCCTCTTTATTTATTAGTGTTTTAATGTTGAAAAGAAAAAGAATGAACAAAGGGGAACTAACCTATTCTCTAATCTAAGTTATTCTATTCTACAAGTGGCCCTAAGGTCAAGGATAAGGGATCTCTACCTATGTTATCATGCATAGACTACAACCTAAGTTGTTCTATGTGACTAATCTTAATGAAGATTGAAGTCACCACCCTAAGGGAACATGGTAAGCATATAGTAAGAGGTAAGAAAAAGCAACAAGCAAGGTAGGTGACTTAATGAAGTCCCTAACCAAGTCTACTCCTAAGAGAGACTACACACAATGAATCCCAAGGGAAAACAATCCACAAAAGGTGGAGGAAGAACAAACAATCGTCGCCTCTTAAACTAACAACAATCAAAGTGTGATAGAAGAGGCAAAGCATGAGAAAGAGAGAAGAAAGCCCTAGGACAGTAGCAAACCAAAATAAATTAGTGTCCTAAATCAAACACAAAAGCATCATGGCATCACACGAAAATATTCACAAGAAATTACCAAAGTATCGCATGAATCGTTACTTAACAATTAGCGAACAAACATCCATTAATCGAAACAAAAAGCAAATGAAAAACATGAACAAAGCCTAAAGTCAATAGCAATTAGTTCATTTATGGGTCCAAGACCTTATACCAATCTATGTTAGTCAATTAACTTGAAACAAACAAAGTTCTAACAAAACTATACAAAACTAGGTCAAAACTAGTTAATAGAATTCAAATTAGGAGTGAAGTTAGAAAGATGTAATCAAATGCTATGAGTCAGTAGCTAATTACCTCTAAAAGGTTTCTAAGCAATCACAAAACAAGTCAAGAAGTTTCATACAAAATTATAGGTCATTTGGACAAGTTATGATACAATCGTTAGCCAAAAGCAAGTTATGTACATGTAAGAAAGGAAAATTCAAGTAAAAAGAGAAGACATGATTTAAAAATCTAATTCCAGGTCTTAGGACCTCTAAACATCTCTAATTATATGTACAAGAAGAACCTAAGTCAATTTCATAAATGCAAATCAAATTATAGGTCAAATTCACATGGTTATCCGTTTAGGAACGCACATAAATCGGGTATGGAAAACCTAATGAAAACCTAACCAAAACATGGAATTGGACATTTATTTTTTATACACAATATGATATATGAGTCTATTGAGACTACACAACAAATGGCAATTAAATTCTATCCCTAAGGCATTTAAACAAATTATTTGCAAAATCTATCAAAACCAAAAAGAAACATGAACATACCAAAGCAAATGGTTTATTAAAAATAGTAAACTAAATTCTGAAAATCTATAAAAAATACTACAATTATTTACACACATAGAAGTATCTAAAACATATTTTTATTTATTTTTTTATTTGAACCAAAACAGATTTATGAGTCAAAAGTTAGAGGAGAAACAAATTGCAAAAGGAGAAAAATCTAACAACACAGGGGGGTGCAGAAGCAAAATGAAATGCATTGGATTTACACTAGGGCGCGTTTTGGGCCTTGTTCTGGGAGTGGAAATAGCAATTTCATGTAAGGCCTAATGGAGATTCAATCCATCTTCATATTTTGTTTGATCCAATTCAACCATTCTTCAATTTTATTATCCAATTATTTTTGCTGATTAATCCCTAATCAAAGTCAAATAATCCAGACCTTATGATATTAATCCCTAATTAAACCTAATGATCAGACATTATGACATTAACATAATTAACATTACCATAATATACTAATTATAATAATAAACAAAAGGGGATAGGGTTAACATTTGTGACCTTTCACCTTCACGTCTTCTTCCTCTCTCTCGACTCAGAACGCGGCGGCCGGAGAACTAACGTTCTCTTTCTCCGTCGAACAACGAACTCTCTCATCTCCTCACCGATAGCCTTTCGTTTCCCTCGCGTTGCATATCTCTCTCACTTGTGGCGGTGCTCTCTATCTCGATCTCATCCCGTCCGAATCAAGCTCGCTCACATCTCTCATCTCTGTTGAACACGTTGTAGTGCCGTTGTTTGCAGATTGTAGACGATATAGTGAAGATAATTGATGACGTTGAAGATTTGACGACGAAGATTGCTGCACGGAATCGTTGTGCGATGATGAGGGGTGATGATGAACGTGATGCGATGAAGATTATGCAGGGGACTTCTTGAAGATGAAGAATCAAGATACATTTATGAAGAATCTGTGAAGCTTTTTCTGAGTTAAGGTTCGGTGAATTGGTTCAGAAAATTGAAGGACTTCAAGAAGATGATGAGGTTATGGCGGTTTTGAAGATTGCGGTCTTCTGGAGACTTGCGTGATGAAGGTTCAATGAAGACTCCAGAATTCTGTTACGGTTAGTTTGGAATTCTGCTCGCTATCTCCTTTTTCCGGATTTCTGTTATCAGTCTCTTTTTCTTCTTTCTATTAGAAACCATTCCGCGCTTGAAACAATTGGATGATTGGTTGAATTTGAGAGGAGGTGAAGAAGATTGGAAAGTGTGGGGAGGATTGTCGAGAGGTTGGAGAGGAAGATTCAGAAGAAGAGATCGAAGAGCTCTGGTGATTGTTCTCAGATTGAAGGAGAATTGAATCGTGAATTCCATGGAGGAAGAATGAAGTTTGTTACTGGTAGTTGCAGATTTTTTCTTCTTTCTGTTATGCCCTTTTTTTTTCCAATTCTATTATGAGATCCCTGATATTTTTTCCGATTTTCCTTTACGTGATTCTGTTATGTGAATTTGTTTTTGAATCTTCTTTAAACCTTCTGCTGAATCGGAATTTGGTCTATGAATCAGTTTGGTTTATTTCTTCTTTGCTGAACCGACTTGGTCTTTTCTTCCTTTATGCAGCAAATTTTCGGTGTGAGCATTTGTTGACTGCAAGTGGATCCTGTTGTTTCGATGCCATGGTTGATTTACGAAGCTGGCCATTTGTTTGAGGTGGAAGTGGCAAGGCATGTTGGGCTTGTTGTATTGGAGATTTGATTTTCTCTGTGTTGTAGAGTCTTTTTTGTAATTTGTAAGCTGAATATTTGTAATAAATATGGTTTTGAATTTTGAATACAAATGGATGGAACTTTGAGTAGATGACTTTGTATTCCCATTTCAAATTCCGTGTAGCGAGCCTAAATTCAACCTTCAACACAATTCTCTTTGCATCGTAATCAACAAATCAATGAGTGAAATGATAAAGTTTTGATCACAAGCAATCCACGATCTTATTTCTTGCATCATGTATTTAGTATCTTAGCTTGAATTAAATTCTCAATGAACATAATGCCTTGAACAAAATTTGAATAATAAGGCCAATTAAGTCATCAAATTCATCCTCAAATCATCGTGACCTTAATTCAATCTCAATCCCTCAATTCAAACCAAACCACCAACCCATTACGTATAGCGGCGCCTCGAACACAATGAACCCACAAGTCTAACTCTCACACCATGACATGCATTGTACTTCAATCCGACATAACAACAATTCTTTGAGGAATTCTTGAGGAAGATAGAAATTAAGCACATAAGAGCTCCTCCACATGAAATCCAATGAAGCTCAGTTGAATTAACGATTGTAGACACCACGTACAAATGGAACTCTTTATTATTTTTTGCCCTTGGTGAACCTTTATAGAGAAAAATCTTGCAGCTTTAGGAGAAAGAAGTCCACCATGAACGACCATATAAAAAACCCTAGCTTCCAAGATCCTTGCTCCAATGAAAAGTTAGTTGATTAATGAATGTATGAAAGTTAGATGGCCTAAATGAAAGATGCACATGAGATGCGAAGCATAAGCTAATTAGGAATAAATAAAATGGGCAAATTTTGGGGTGCAACACTAGGGTTATAGCAAACTCACCTACACCATTAGGATCATTTGTGAGGGTTATCGCAAACTCACCTGCACCATTAGGATCATTTGCGAGGGTTATCACAAACTCACCTGTACTAATAGGATCATTTGCGAGGGTTATCGCAAACTCACCTGCACCATTAGGATCATTCGTGAGGGTTATCGCAAACTCACCTGCACCAATAAGATCGTTTGCTAGGGTTATAGCAAACTCACCTGCATCATTTGAATCATTTGTCCTAGTTCGGACAAATTTCACCTGCACCATTTGGATCATTCGTCCCAGTTTGGACAAATTTCACCTGCACCATTGGATCGCTTACCCTGGTTCGGGCAAGTTCCCCTGCGTAGAAGTTTGTTTTGTAAATGCGTATGCATCATGCTTATGCATTATGCGCATGCATATGCCTTTGTTGTTTGTATAATGTATATGTATGAATGTTTACACACGTAAATGTTGCGTGTATGCAAATGAGTATGTATGATAACTCCAACGCCTTATCTCCTCATCACCCATTGCCCCTTTTTTTTTACCCCTTTTGAAATGTTCGTGAATCCTAGTTCGGATTGTATTTGAATGATCCATTGATATTATCCTTCGTGAAAGAGTTGTATTAGATCAGAATGATCGTCACGTAGGGCGTATGTAGCCTTCCGGAGATTTCGTATTTTTTATCCTATTGCTTTTGTATTGAAAGTTTGTAAGTTTCTCATATTAAATCCAAGTTAAAGCTTATGAAAATAATTTATCCTTTGTAAATGGTATTGAAATGAGAAAGAAAGCGTAGTATGCAAGAAAAGAAACTTTTATTGATATTGCCTTCAATTGGCGAGTGTAAAAAAATGCGAGAAAAGAAAATGACAAATAGAAATGATATTAATACTGTTGTTGCTCCTTTGTTATCGAGGGTCCCAGTAATCCTTCGACCTTAGAAGTGGATGATTACACGAATCCTTATCCTTCGTAGTTTGCCTTTGGCTTATAGTCGGTAATCCTGCCTTTGCTAGGCGTAATACTTCTTGACCGCATCATAGTTGATTGGGTGCGGTAGCTCATCCCCATCCATTGTAGTGAGAACTAATGCTCCTCCTAAGAACACCGTTTTTACAATATATGGACCTACGTAGTTAGGTGTCCATTTTCCACGGGCGTCAAGTCGAGATAATAATATTTTCTTGAGAACAATATCACCTTCTTTGTAAGTTCGAGGACGGACCTTTTTATCGAACGCCTTTTTCATCCTTTTCTGATAGAGTTGCCCGTGACACAAAGCCGTCAGTCGCTTTTCTTCAACGAGATTAAGCTGTTCAAAACGAGTTTTTACCCATTCTGATTCTTCTAACTTTGTGTCGGCTAGGACTCTTAATGAAGGAATCTCCACTTCGATAGGGAGGACTGCTTCCATACCGTAAACCAAGGAGAATGGCATTGCTCCTGTAGATGTGCGCACCGAGGTTCTGTAACCGTGTAGGGAGAAGGGAAGCATTTCGTGCCAATCCTTGTATGTTTTTACCATCTTTTGTATTATCTTTTTGATATTTTTATTTGCAGCTTCGACAACGCCGTTCATTTTAGGCCTGTATGGTGAAGAATTGTGGTGTTCAATCTTGAACTCCTCGCACAGCTCCCTCATCATGTTGTTATTTAGATTCGACCCATTGTCGGTGATAATCCTGTTTGGAACCCCATACCGACATATGATGTTATGCTTGATGAACCGAGTGAATACTTGTCTCGTCACGATGGTGTAAGAGGCATCTTCGACCCATTTGGTGAAATAGTCTATGGCAACCAATATGAATCGGTGTCCATTTGAAGCTTTCGGTTCGATCATCCCTATCATGTCAATCCCCCATATTGCAAATGGCCATGGTGAACTCAGAATGTTCAACGGATTTGGCGGTACATGTACTTTGTCAGCATAAATCTGGCACTTGTGACATATTCTTGCATATTGGAAATAGTCAGCTTCCATTGTTAACCAGTAGTACCCTGCTCGCAGTATTTTTCTCGCCATTGAGTATCCGTTTGCATGCGTTCCGAAGGTTCCTTCGTGTATTTCTCTAATAATATCCTTGGCCTAATTTTTATCCACACATCTTAGTAACACGAGTCGTAGTTTCGTTTGTATAGGATATTTCCGCTCAGGACGAACTTAGCTGCCAATCTCCTTAGTGTCTTTTTATCAATTGTAGAGGCGTTCTCCGGGTATTCTTGTTTCTCCAAGTACCTTTTGATATCGTGGTACCATGGTTTGTTGTCAGACTGCTCCTCGATTGTGAGACAATAAGTAGGTTCATCAAAGTGTCTAACCGTTATCCGCGGTTCATGGTTTGGCCAGGTCACTTTGAACATAGAGGAAAGTGTTGCTAATGCGTCAGCCATTTGATTTTCTTCCCTTGGGATATGAGTAAAAGTGATTGTCTCAAACTCAACCATTAACTCCACTACAAGGTCTTGATAAGGGATTAGCTTTGAATCTCGAGTATCCCATTCTTTATTGACTTGGTGGATTACTAGTGCTGAATCCCCGTACACCTCGAGTAGTTTAATCCTTAGATCGATTGCAGCTTCTAACCCCAATATGCTTGCTTCATATTCTGCATTGTTGTTAGTGCAGTCAAAGCATAGTCTCGCAGTGAAGGGTAAGTGTTGATTGTCGGGAGATGTCAAAACTGCCCCTATACCATGTCCTAGTGCATTTGAAGCACCGTCGAACATGATTGTCCATATTGTCCCTGGCTCAGGTCCCTCGTCGGGGTCTGGTATTTCGTAGTCTCTTACCACCATAATATCCTCGTCAAGAAAGTCGAACTTCATAGACTAGTATTCTTCGAGGGGTTGATGAGCAAGATGTTCTACCAGTACACTCCCTTTTATCGCCTTTTGGGTGACGTATTGTATGTCGTATTCTGAAAGTAACATTTTCCATCTTGCGATTCTACCTGTGAGAGCCTGCTTAACGAACACGTATTTCAACGGATCCATCCTCGATATCAGCCATGTGGAATGGTTCAGCATATATTTCCTTAGACGTTTGGAGGCCCATGCTAGGGCACAACATGTCTTTTTCAATGGTGAATATCGAGATTCGCAATCCGTGAATTTCTTGCTAAGATAGTAGATAGCGTGTTCTTTCCTGCCTGTTTCATCTTGTTTCCCCAGTACACACCCCATAGACCTTTCGAGAATTGTGAGGTACATGATCAGTGGTCTCCCCAGTACAGGAGGTAGGAGTATAGGTGGTTTTTGCAAGTAACTCTTTATAGTTTCGAAGGCTACTTGACAATCGTCATTCCACTTGATGGGTTGGTCTTTCCTGAGCAGCTTGAATATAGGCTCACATGTGGCCGTTAGGTGTGAAATAAACCTTGAGATATAATTCAATCGACCCAAGAACCCGCGAACCTCTTTTTTTGTCTTTGGAACAGGCATTGCTTGTATAGCTTTCACCTTGTCGGGATCTACCTCTATGGCTCGTTGGCTCACAATGAATCCTAATAGCTTTCCTGACCTTACACCAAATGTACATTTGTTCGGGTTTAACCTTAGCTTGAACTTCTTTAAACGCTCGAACAACTTCTGCAGGTGTGTGATATGCTCTTCTTCTGTGCAAGACTTGGCAATCATATCGTCTACATCTACTTCGACCTCCTTGTGAATCATGTCATGGAACAGTGTGACCATGGCTCTTTGATATGTTGCCCCTGTGTTTCGCAACCCAAAAGGCATTACTTTGTAGCAGAAGGTGCCCCAGGATGTCATGAAGGTTGTCTTCTCCATATCCTCGGGAGCCATCTTGATCTGGTTATACCCGGAGAACCCATCCATGAAGGAAAACACCGAAGCTTGTGTTGTATTATCCACCAAAACATCTATGTGTGGTAGTGGAAAGTCGTCTTTTGGGCTTGCTTTGTTTAGGTCCCTGTAATCCACACACATGCGTACCTTCCCGTCTTTCTTAGGAACTGGCACTATGTTGGCAATCCATGGCGGATAGTCAACAACAGCAAGAAACCCTGCGTCGAACTGTTTGAGCACCTCTTCCCTGATTTTACTATACATATCCGGTTGAACTCTTTCGCGCTTTTTCCTGACAGGTGCACATCCTTCTTTGAGCGGTAACCTATGCACGACGATATCTGTATCCAACCGCGGCATGTCACGGTATGACCAAGCAAATATCTCTGCATACTCGTGGAGGAGCTTGATTAGCATCGTTTTCACGTCCTCGTTCAGCGTTTCCCCAATCTTGATACTCTTGGGTTCTTCATCTGTACCCAAGTTTATGGTTTCAATGGCATCCTGAGGGGGGAGCATGCTTTTGGATTCCTTGTCCATTAACCTCGACAACTCTTCCAGAAGTTCATCGTCTTCCTCATCCCCTTCCTCGGACTGATTAGCGAGAGCCTCGAGTTTGTATAGAGTTTCAGCAATATTATTATCGGTAGTGTTAGAAGGTGATCTGCACACGTTTTATGTTTTGTTTTTAGTATGCAGATATGAATGTGCCTTTTTTGTGCAAGAAATTTATTTGTCATTTTGAAAGGAAAAGAAATAAATGCGAGAAAAGACAATGTTTTCAATACGAAATGCAAAGACAATTTTATTAATAAACTTTTAAACTTGAAAATAAATGGGGCCCTAACAAACCAACTCTATGCTTCGGGCGAGGCATGAGCGTTATCGTTTTTCATTATTTGAAAGGGAAATAAAACACACAAAAGCAAATTACTTTGAAATAAAAACTATCTCTGGTATCTCTAGGCTTGTCCAATTCTGAAGTTGTTCTCCTGGTCTGACCCTTCGGATGAAATTGGACGTTCCCTCCTTAGAATCCTTGTTGGATACCATAACCACATGTTCATACCCGCCTGTTACGAAAGTCTGCATAATCGGGGGGAATTGTTGCTCCTCTTTCACAGTGCTTGTGACCTTTGATGGTTAGTACCCCATCCCTAGGCGATCCTTCTTCTCTAAGATCTCTAGTACTTTGCCCCAGCCTTCCACATTCAGGTCTTGTAGATCTCTCCAGGATGTTACCGCCCTTCGCACCTTTTCCACAGGTAGTGTGACAGCAGTCGCAATCTCCAGTGCCTGGAATGCAGTTTCCAGTGCCCCTTCTCCAACCTCAATGTACCTGTACGAGTCCAGGTTGCTGAGAAATATATATTCTTCTCCATTGATAGTCACTATAGAATTCCCATCTACAAATTTTATCTTCTGATGGAGGGTAGAGGTGACTGCCCCAGCTGCATGAATCCAAGGACGCCCTAGTAGGCAGGTGTAAGTTGGTTCAATTTCCATCACTTGGAAATTGATGCAGAAAGTATGAGGACCAACTATAACAGGTAGAACCACTTCTCTGAATACCGGACTCTGTGATCCATCGAAATCTTTGACCACCAAACGACTTAGTCTAACTACAAGACCCTCCAAAGCTATTTTATCCAGCGTAGCTTATGGCATCACGTTTAATGATGAACCTGTGTCGATCGGAACTCTGGCCAGATGAGCCTTTCCACATTGTATAGAGATATGTAAGGCTTTATTGTGCGCCTTTCCCTGTGGAGGTAACTCATGATCACTAAAACCCAAGCATGCCCCAACAGTTAGATTAGCCACCATTCCGTCAAACTTATTGACTGTGATGTCTTTAGTTACATGGGCGGCATTTAGAATCTTCATTAAGGCGTCTCGGTGTCTCTCGGAGTGTACTAGCAATGATAAGAGTGATATTTTAGATGGTGTCTGTTGTAACTGATCCACCACCCTATAGTCACTCTTCTTGATTAGAGCAAGAAACTCTTCAGCATCCTTATTATTAGCTTCTCTATCCTTGGGCTCAGCCTCGTTATTTGGTCTCATAACAGCTTGGTCACCAGATTGTGTCAAGTTTTCATTAGACGTTGGTTGCGCTTGTGCAGTTTTGAATATGCGACCGCTACGGGTCATGCCCCCAGGTCCAACAATGCTTGACACAGCAGGATTGGTACCAGAATTGTACTCCTAAGGCACCACTTTCATTTTATCCAGAGGATATGGATCTTTGACCAGGATGATCCTAGTATGCTCTTGCGTAGGTATCATCAACGGTTGTCTAGCACAAGGGATGATTAACGGCTTCCTTGCCCCTTGACTGGGTATTATCAATGGCTCGTTCCTATCCACCATAGCCACATACTCTTCTTCAGAATGTTCCTTCAGCTGAATCAATCCTTGATCCATGAGTCTCTGCAGAGTGTCTTTAAAAGCCTCGTTGTGTTCTAAGACGAACCCCTTTATAAGTAAATACCTCTTAAGGGCGTCTATGTGGGAGCTTCTTTGTTGAACCAACTCTTGCTCAGTAACGACCTCAATTGCATTGACTGCGCCATCATGGTGTGGCATAGGATTTGTTTTCACATTGGGTTTATCGAAGGCGATTGCCCCTGACTCTATCAGATCTTGAACCATATGCTTGAAAGCCCAGCATTTCTCCAATGTGTGTCCAGGAGAATTGGCGCGGAATTCACACCTTTCATTAGCCTTATAATTGGGAGTGATCTTGCCTGGAGGAGGAGGTGCCAACGGTTTGATTTCTACCAAGGATTCACTTATCAGATATCTCAATATCTCCTTTTTGGAAGAAGGCAAAGGATCGAATCTCCTTTGATGACCTTGAAACCGGTTTTGTTGCGGTGGGAATGACATGGGAGGTCTAGCTTCCTGATGCACCACTGCATTAGTCTCTCCTTCCTTATTCTTTGCAAAGGTGGGGATAGGCCTCTTTGACTGATAAGATCCAGATGATGCTCCTTGTATCTTCCCATTTTTTATTCTGTTCTCGATCCTTTCACCGATAACCACTAAGTCTGAAAATCCTGAAGATACGCTTCTGACCATTTCATCGTAGTATGGTCCTTACAACGTAGCCATAAACATGTCTACAAGTTCCTTCTCCAACAGGGGAGGTTGGACTCAGGAAGCCATTTCTCTCCACCTCTGGGCATACTCCTTGAACGATTCCTCTTTCTTCTGTGATAAATTTTGGAGTTGCATCTGATTGGGTGCCATGTCCAAATTGTACTTGTATTGTTTCAGGAATGTATTAGCAAGGTCATTCCAGCTTCGGATGTAAGACTTCTCTAGTTGCATATACCAGTCAACCGACGCTCCGCTCAAGCTATCTTGGAAAAAATGAATCATCAGCTTTTGATCATGAGCGTAAGCAGCCATTTTTCGCACATATTGTCATACCCTAATTTTTGACCCCCCTGAGATGTCATATCTTCAGGCTTTTCATCAAATCAAAACAAATGCCCAAGAGCAGTCACTTCTTCATTTGGCATTTAATCGAGGATGGTCAGAAGTAAAAGAACTCAGGCAAAGGATCAATCAATAGAAGAATTAGTCTCTAACACAATCATAGGATTCAAAAGCTTCATTTATATTCACATAGAATTGCTTAGACACCCAGTCATCTGAATTCAGGTTTACTCAGGTCACCAGACTAGGGTTTTAGACCAATCAGGGACTAAAATCAGGGATTACCTTTGGGAAACCCTAAAAAGATCCAAGGCCTCTATCAAAGACTTCAAGCATATTCCAATGATCCATATAACAAGATCCATTGGGTATTACACTCCAATTTAAGATCCACAGCCATCAATTTCATCTGGTCGACAATTAGAGTTTTTGACCTAATTCACCTGGATGGTTGACTTTTAATCAGGGCATGGATCCAAAACTCAATACATGGTTCAAGGACTTCTACTACCTCAATATAATCCATTTACATCACTCATTTGAGGAGAAGATCTTGATCCCACACAAAGGTCCAAAATCTCACTTTATCTGGAAAAAGTCAACTGTATAAGATCACCTTTGACTTTTAAGATTTTTGGCCAAACCATGACTTTTAAAGATCAATATCATCAATATATGGTTATTAAAGTCATTTGACCAAAGAAATTCAAAGAGATTCATCAAGGAGCAAAAAGTCGGGAATTAGGGTTTTTGAGGGCATTGTGGGAACTCAAAATTTCACCTACACAACTAAAAAAACTTCCAACATGAAAGTTGTAGATCTTGCAAAATAAAACAACATCTTACAATGCAACTTTTTTCAAGAAATCAATCATTTAAGAGATTTGGGATTTTCAAGCTTTAGGTTATAAAAACAGAGAAATTTTTATAAGTGTTTTTAACCTAGTTTTCATCCAACTTTGGGCTCATTTTTCACAATTTTCCCAAATGATTCTGAAGAAACCCCAAACTAATGATTTGAAGTAGATGTTTATGGCTTTCCAAATTGTGCTCAACCTTCTCCAAATTCATTTTGAGCTAGGAGTTATGTATGTTCAAAGTTGGCCTCATGAAGTAAAATTATAGGTCATGCATTATTTTGGAACTTTGCAATTTTGTGCATGTAACCTCACTTATGGATGCCACACGACCCATAACACATCTGCAAACATGCCATGCATTCACTTTCACCATAGCATGAAGATTGAAGAAGATTCCCAAAACAAGAACATGTGATTATGTAATGATTACATTTAGGAATTTATGGCAAATTGATGAATCATCAAAGGAATCTTCCCACCAACCAATTAGAGCTCATTCTGCATCAGAAATGTCCCCTAAGATCAGATGGAATCAATGGATAGGAAGCTAGCTCGAAAATGCAATGATCACACTTGGATATTTTCAAACTTTCTTCAGGCTTAAGAAACCAAAATGACTTCACTAAGCAAGCTCACTCCTCTGCAACTATACTGAACCATTTGCCTATAAATACAAGTGCTATCCTCCATACAATTAACACCAAAGCAACTCTATTCCTTTCTTTCTCTTTCTCTTCTCATGCTTATGGTTTTTCAAAGTTCTTTGGCATGAAGAACCGTTTTTTTCAAACCAGAGCTTATCTTTGGAAAGTAAGCATTCTAACATCTCAAGGCGAGTCATTTGAGGTGATCCAAGCACCTGGATCACTTTTGTAGGTGGAGGAACACCATTGTTGCATTCACTTTGGAGTTGTTGCAGTTGGAGGTCCATAGAGCAATTCAGAAGGTTTCAAACAAAGCCAAGCATCCAGACACGTTTCTTAGGGCATAGTGAAGCTGTTCAGATGGCTGCAGCTCATCTGTAACTGAAGATTCACCATCCTCATGTCCACTTGAAGCTCAAATCGAAGGTGTCGGGTAGAGCAATTCAGAAGGATTGAAGTCACAATAAGCATTCAGTTAGCATCACTGAGTCCCAAGGAAGCTTTTAGGATCACTCACACAAGCCCAAGTGTTCCTCATCATCCTCACGACCTCCATTTTCAGAGGTATTTTTTCAAACTCTAACCCACTTATTCAAGTACGCTTTCTCATATATCTCGATACCAGTTTGTTTAGCATCATCAGAGGATTAAAAGCCCTCTATCATCATTCATTTATTCATCATATCCATCATTTAATTTTAAAATTAGGTTTTATGTGTTCTTCGTGTTTTCTGAAAAATTAGATAGTTATAGTTAATATAAGTTTATGTTAGTTATATATTTGAAATCATGAGAGAATTTAGAGCAAGTTTGCTCTTTACATCTTTGCAAACGGTTGAGAATTGAGAGAGTTCAGAATTTCAAAAATCCAAAAGCTAGAGGTTGAAGATGACAATGGTGGTGGCGTGCAAAATTCAAATTCAGGGCTAAAGTTTATTTTATTTTGAATGGTGGTTGTTTCATAAACGACTAAATCGTTATAGCCCAGTGGTAAAGAGTGTTTGTGTGTTGCGCGTGCCCAAGGTCTGGGTTTCGAATCCCCCTCGCCCCAGACCTTTTGATTTTATTTCTTTTTTTTGCATCTATACACTTGGATAACATATGTATTGGAATGGAACCATTATCTTGTCACCAAGCGCGCGTTGGCTCAGTGGTGTTGTTTTGGGATGGTAACATAAAGGGCGTGGGTTCGAACCTTGGAGGAGACAAAAATCTTTTTTACAACTTATTCATTTTATTTTATTTTACAACTTTAACTAATTATTTCACCTATCAAATTAAATCATTTTCACTTCATTTTTCACACACTTATCATTTAATATATCAATTTTATGAATAATTAAAAAAATCACAAAAATATTATTTATTTCATGTATTTTTATTAGGTTTAAAATGGTATATTTTAATTATTTCTAAATACTTTTAAATATACATTTTCATTTGATTTTTAAACCTAATCATTTGTTGTGAATAACTTTATGATGAAACCCTAATCATTTAGGTCCTAATTAGGTATAGATTTTGTCTTTACCTTAATTAGGTTGACTTTTGTCAATTCTCAAAACTGTTTTCAAATCTCCGATTAAACAGACGATCAGAGTTTTGAGACATTAAAACCTTTTTCTTTTCATAGTTTGTTTTCAAAAACTGTATTTTCAAAATCTTCTTTCTGTTTTCAAAATATTCTTCAGGTATTTGAAGGGCATTATTCCCGGTGAAACTCTTCAGATACCTATGTGACCTTTGTCCATCTTCACTTCTTCTATTTTCAAAACCCTTAACTGTTTATAATAAATACTCAACTGTTATCAACAAAACAACAAAAATTGCTGTTGAGGCTTTGTACATACTTCTTCAAAGGCCTCCACTCCATCCAGGTTAGGCTTTACAAGCTTTCAATTTACAGTCTTTATCTAAAATTACTGTCAAAATATAGAATTGTTTATATATTGTTTAGAACTACGTTTGAGTGTAAACCCTAGGACAGTTAAACTATATATATATATATATATTATAGGAATATGACCTAGGATTGAGAACGTCTTCCCGGTGAAGGCTCTTTCCTAATTAGAGATCTGTAGTTCAAACCCTCAAGATGAATTATTCCCGGTGATACATCTTGAAAAAGCCTTAGAACCCAAAATAGGACACATCCACCCAAAGAGGAATTATTCCCGGTGAAACCTCTTACCCATTTGCTTAAAGCCAAAATAAGTTCAAAACCACATAGCTTTCTCTTGTGCTATAACAAGGACCCTCGATGACCCTTGATTAGCCTCCTCTTGGGCTTTGTACAAGGACCCTCAGGCTTCTTAAAAGCATTCCCAGCTTCCTCTTGAGCTTGTATACAAGGACCCATCAGGTTTCTTATAAACATAGGAACAGGTCTTTAGTAACCTTTTAGCCTATCCTGGTGAGTTTCTTCCATTCTTTAAACCAGACTTTAAACAAGTTAAGATTGTCTCAATTTCATATTGGGCACACTTTTTTGGAATAAGAGACATGGACAGTCTTTGTCACCCTTATCTTCATCAATCTTCCTTAGCAGAGTTTAGGATCTATGTTTATTCTCAGTCGGAGTCAGCATTAATCTTGGGCTTTAAAACCAGTAGTTTCCACTAGATAATCTTTCTGCCATTTTAACAAAAACCCCTGGAAAGGGTTAACCTCCACATCATTCTTTCATTTTAACAAAAACCCCTGGAAAGGGTTAGCCTCCACATCATTCTTTCATTTTAACAAAAACCCCTGGAAAGGGTCAGCCTCCAAAATAACTCCTTCAAATCGAAAGAATCATTCTTTTTAAAAGATTAATTCCCCAAAAGAGTTAAAACCCCTGGAAAGGGTTAGCCTCCAAAAATCCAGTCTTTTAAATAGACTATTTCTCCAGATGAGTCAAAACCCCTAGAAAGGGTTAGCCTCCAAAAATCCAGTCTTTTAAATAGACTATTTCTCCAGATGAGTTAAAACCCCTGGAAAGGGTTAGCCTCCAAAAAACATAAAAATAATAAATAAGTTTGTTAAACCCTCTAGCAGAATAAAACTCCTTAGTGAGCCCTTCATCATTAAGTCAGCCACAACCTTTGGCTTTGTACAAGGCAGATAAACCATATTTCCCTGTGTCAAAGATTCCTAATCTCAAGGATCTTTTCCCCATAGAGTCTTCCATACTCAGTTTCCTTAAGAGTCTGTCACAACCTTGGGCTTTATACAAGGCAGAAAATAATGTTTCCCCTAGCTAGAGTTAGCCACAACCTTGGGCTTCATACAAGGCACAAATTAAATAACTTCCACAGTTAAGAGTCAGCCACAACCCTGGGCTTTGTACAAAGCACACAAATAGAGTCATCCACAGTCTTAAAAAAAACTCAGTTATCCTCAGCAGTCAGCCACAACCTTGGGCTTTGTACAAGGCACACAAAAATAAAGTCTCCCTAAGTAGAGTCAGCCACAATTCTGGGCTTTGTACAGAACACCAAATAAAATCCATCAAATAAACACTCTCCAACTGGAGTCACCCTCAATTCTAGGCTTTGTACAAAACACAAATTCCCTGAAATTAACCCTCAGTAGAGTTATCTCCCAGAGTCAATAAAAACAATCAAAAAGCCTCAAGCTTGGGCCTCATGCAAGCCAATTAAAGTCAAATCTTTTATACAGTAGATAGACATGGCTTATCACTATAGAGAGATATTTTTACTACTCTACCACATTCATACAAACAAACATCACATTTCATTTTAATTTTAATCAAGTCTCCCATTTAGGATTTTGAAAGGCATGAGCTGGCAGTAAAACCCAGACATGTGATTAACTTTCCCTAATTTGGATGAGCATCTTTCTTTCATTCAAGACACAATTGACCGGTATACTTGCACATACACAAGTAAGGTCCCCCTCTTGAATGAAATGAATTCAGTTATTCTGTCACTCTTTTAATGTTTGTGGTGGAATAGTAGAAATACCTCTCTATAAAGATGACTTCATGTCTCTTTACTGTAAACAGAGATTTACTTCAAAGCTTCAACCTTGAGCTTCAAGCAAGGTACCAAAAATAATTAATTTCCCTAATTAGTTCCCCGAACTACATTAAGCTCTGACTTCCATTAGGGATATGTAGGCATGGGGTTCACAAGGAATCTCAGCGAGCTAATAAAATACCAAAAATAGTCAGTTTGTTTGTCTGTTTGTCTGTCTTTTTTTAAATCAATTCAATTCTCTCTCCTAACACAAAGGAGAAACTTTCCCAATCATTAGCAATAAACACAATTACAATGACACATAGAAGGTTCCCGTAGAGTACTACGGATATGTAGGGTGCTTAAACTCTTCCCTATGTATAACCGACCCCCCGAACTCCATAATTTCTAGTCTAGGTGAAATCCCCACACTTAGCAAACTCCTAGGGTTAATTTGAGATCTTTTTCCCCTCTCCTACTCGTTAGGACAATTAAAAAGTTCGTGTGATATCGTAGGAAGAACTGAAACAAAATTCATCCCGCCCCAGGCGCATTCTCCTTCCAAATTTCGCGTGAAGGGTCTAGCGTGCCGTCCTCCCAAGTGAAACGGGGAGGTAAAAAAAACGACACCACACATATATGCGCAAGTGATTCCTCGGATATGTGAGCCCCTTGCACTTTTCAAAGTTTGGAACTTTTAACTTGTGTGGAATAGTCAGATCTGGGACCAAACTCATTTCAAAAGTATCCACGTCGAAGGCATCATATCCTTCTACAGCTTTCAGTCTCTCTTCCAGTGCCTTGATTTGTCCACTATCCTTAGAATCCTCCCCAGTGGAAGTCAGCTTGGGTTGAGGGACTTGGTTTGTGTCATCAGTGTCCCCATATTGTAGATCCAAGTAGTCTTCGTCCCTAAGAGGATTGTTGACAGGAATGCGAACTGTGCGAGACGTCCCTTCCTTCTGAGCATCAGAAATAAACCCTTCTTGAGAGGCTTCTCCCTCTTCATGGGTCGTAGCGACCTTCTTAAAGGAGTGAGCCTTTGTCTTGTGAGGGTCATGGCCTCGAACATATCCTAACAATGGGTTACCATCGTTCGGTATCTCCTCATACTGGACTTGAACTTCCTTAGCCTTGTCCTGCTTATCCTTGAGATCCTTCATAAAACTCAGCATTTGGGTCATTCCTCCTTTGAGGTCCTCAACAGTGCCTTTCAGTTGGGTCATTTCCTCACGAAGGGCGGCTTGGTTTTGCTCTAGTTGTTCCATCGCTTTCTTCTTCTGAGCACTTGTTTGGTAGGGCGGTATGGTTGCAATGGCGTGACTGGAGATAAAGACAGTTTTTTTATTTTAATGTTTGCGGAAAAATAGGAATGATATGTGTAATACGGTGAACTTACTTTATTGAAATATACGGATAACAAGAGTCGCCACCGACTTTTATTTTATCCAATTGGAAAGGAAAAAAAGAACAGGAAAGACCTTTGAAAGATTTTGAGTTCGGGGGGTAGATTATACAAAGGGAAGGTGTAAGGCACCCTTTGCATCCATGGTTATCCATGGGCTATTAATTGCTTAGCTCACTTGTTTGTTTGAATTGTTTGAAAAGTGTCGTGTGTGAATAGTAAAAAGATTTCGTTAAGGACTTTAGCTTGTAAATAAGCGTAGCCTTGTTTTGAATTTGTTTTGAAAGGAGGTGTGAAAAGCATTTGAATTTGTTTGAATTGAGAAAGCAATTAAGAACTACCTACCCTAAGATTATCTTTCTTGTTCTTTAAGTCTTTCGGGCGAAAGGGTATATCCATACCATAAGAGGGCAGGAAGTCTTTCAATTGGATGTGCGGGTCATCGAAGGGTCATCGAGAATAATCGTTCACCACAAGACTGTCCCTACCATAAAGAGGGTAGGTAGTCTGAGGGAAGGACGTAATAGTCATTTAGGCAACAATAAGGATACCTTAGCATTCGAAGGGACTATCACCATTTAATCGAGGGACGAGATCATATTTATCGTAGGCAACTCGAAGGGACCATGATCTTTTATCGGAGGGACGTGGTGATTTTGAATCGAAGGCAGCAAGCTAAGGTACCCCTATATTCGGAGGGACTTGACTATTTTATCGAAAAGGCAGCATAAGAGGATGTTACCTTAGAGGTGAGTGTGTGTAGCAATCATGTGGTTAATTCAGATATTTATCTTGAAATAGTGAGCTATCGTCCAATTAATTAGTCTTGTCACTCCCTATTTTACTAACCACGCAATAATATAATATACAGAAAATAAATTGCGGAAAGTAAATATCCTACGCTATTACAAAGCTTCGGGATTAGGGGGATACATAACCAAAAATGGGGGATGCGAAAAGTAAAAGTACGGGAAATAAAATTCTAATTAACTATTACATCAAAAAACTTTGCAACTTATACATCGTTTCTAGAATTTAAATAAATAACAAAATAAAAACGATAAATAAACAAGCATGCGTCAATCAACGGAGTTTAAGATGAGAAGAGAATCGGGAGAAATTTGAAATTGGAAAAATCAGGGTTAAAGGAGATTGATTGAAAACCTAAATTAATTCAATTATTAATCCTAATTCTACTTATTAAAAAAACTAAAGTTAATTTATCATAATTAAAATTATTAACTAATTTAATTATTAAGTTAAACACTAATTCTATTAAAAATAAATTTGTTATATATAAAAAAAATAGGTTAAAGCTTTCAAAAGAATTAATTAAAAAAAAATTAGTTAAAAGAAAACAATAAGAAACAAAACAAAAACAAAAAAGCTATGGAAATAAAAAATAATAAAAGAAATAAAAAAAAACCTGGGCGAGTGGATCCAATGTGGTGCAGCTTCGAGTGTCTATGGTGTATCAGCGCTTTTTATCCTTCAGATCTTGCTTCGTGTTGATCCGATGGCTGGTGGCTGGCGATGTATTGTATGTGTGTGGGAGGGAGTCACACTGGATCTGTGTTCAACTGATTTGAAAAAAGGAAAGTTGCCAAACCTGGGATCGAACCCAGGTACCTCCATATACCAACAAACGTTGTATGCCATACAAGCTGCACACTTTAGTTGTAATTAAACACAAAAAGTAAATATAATAATGATGACAAACCATAGATTTCAAAACGCGCGCGTGGCACCCCTTTGACTCTGACCGGCCAATCAGATGAAGAGAGAGGGCTTGAAAAATTGAGTAGCCAATTAGGAATAACGAAACAGCCACGCAGCTTTAGTCAACTTTCCTCGTTCACTGTTCATCATCGTCCTTGCTGGCCTGCGGAATCAACTGCGAGAATAGCTTCGGATTTACCTGCGGATTTTTCCACAGGTTCCTATTCCCCATACCTGCAAAATTAAAAGACGCCAAACACAAACCATGCAGTAATTTTAAGTGCCCAGATCGACTAAAACAAACGCTGCGAATTCAATCGTGTGGTTAGTTTGCCTTGAAAACATCTGGAAGTGTGAATACGAAGCCATACAAGTTCCATGCCCTAACAATGGCATACCATAATTCCTGCATTGAAACTTGCGAACAACGATTCTAATTGATCCTAAACATCATCATGATCATATCTATATGCATAGAATCCATTAAAAACGCATGAATTAAGAGTTTGGAATTTTACAAAAACAAGACAAACCGGTCTAGATGGTATGAGGCTTTTGACGTGCTTCCAGCTCCAAAGGTGGCATGGTAGTGTTCCTGGGACCTTCAGGAGGATGGTTGAACGCTTGGCTTCGACTAAAGGTTGCTGGAACAAGTGTATGGTCGTGCCCTAGCTTTGTGAAATTTTTGTAACATGGAAATCCTATTCTCCTTGGCCAGAATTCTTCCTCCCCTAGTCTGAGCTTGTTAGGCATATATATATGAATATATTAGGGCAACTTGTGGGCTTGGACCTTAGGTTATGAAGAGAAACAAAATTTTATAAAAAAACCATGTATTTTCTTTCTAAAATTGGATCTTTCTTCCCATGCCCATGCAAACGAAAATTGTACCCTATTGTGGCATTATTTGGGCCTCCATATGATTTGAAAATAAAACTCCTTAATTTGTTTCATGATTCTTGTGTTTTTTACTTAATTAATTTGATTTTTTATGAAATAAAAATCTAAATAAATTAAATAATAGTCACAAAAATATGAGGATGAGTTTATGGGTCCTTTGTGAAGTCATAATCATGTTTTAAGTCCAAAACATAGGCCCATTAACTTAAAAGTCCAAGATTGACCAATTAAGGTTTAGTGTATTTCCTGAAATTCGACCAACTTATAAGCCTCGTATCTCCTTCACTACTGATCATATGAAAGTGTTCTTGGACTTTTAGAAAGCTCAAAGAGTCCTCTAAAGGCTCCTTTTGGTTTCATCTCAATTGAGTCTACCATGTCCAAGTTATGAGCTTTGAGGAAAAATGGCTTTTTCGCGATCCTTTAGAGGGACCTGTAATGTATTGGCTTATATCTTCCAAATGAAGAAATTTTGGACCTGGCATGTGAGAGACAAAGTTGTAGAGAATTCAACTTCCTTCAAGATGAGCTTTGGATGGGCAATTTTTGATGTTCCATGTGAAAGTTATGGCCGGTCAAAGTTCAGTTGACTTTCTTCTAGAAAACCCTAATTTTGGAACTTTAGGTTTTGTTGATTTCTGAACTTTCCTTGATGAATCATGATCAATAGTTGACCAAAAATCAAAAGTTTTGACCAAAAATCAAAAGTTTTGACTATGGTTTGAGCATAGTTTGACTTTTAGGTCAACTAGTCGATTATTGATCGTTCGGGCCATTGAGTGAGCAATCTTTTGAGTCAGGACTTGAAACTTGGCATGAGGTTTAGGAGAGTGCATATTCAATCAAGTGTTGAGACTCTGATATTCAAATGAGCTTGAGTATAAAATTGTAGTGGGCAAATTTTGGGGTATGACAGCTGCCCCTGTTCAATTATCTTAAACCTGAAGATGTAGAGTGGTTTGTATGCCAGTCGGTGTCTGAAGGTGGAAGATGATTGAACATTAGAATACCAAGAAATTTGCCCTAGCTGAAGTAGGGGATTTTTGTCGAAGATGGGCTTGAAGATTCCATCGATCTTGATAGAATTAAGAATGAGAATTCATCGTACGTTAGATCATTTCTGGAGAATAGATTTAGTTATGTGTTTGACTGAATTTAGTTTGCATCAGCAGATGATGTCTGGAAAACCACACGTTAGGTCGAAGAATAAATCGTGCGTTAGACTATTCTCAATTGCATCCTTAGATGTCTGGAAAACCGTGCGTTAGGTCGAAGAATAAATCGTGTGTTAGACTATTCTCAATTGCATCCTCAGATGTCTGGAAAACCGTGTGTCAGGTTGAATAAGTCGTACGTTAGACTAATCTCAATTGCATCCTCTGATGTCTGGAAAACCGTGCGTTAGGTCGAAGAATAAATCGTGCGTTAGACTATTCTCAATTGCATCCTCAGATGTTTGGAAAACCGTGCGTTAGGCTGAATCTGAGCTTAGTATGTTGAGAAGTGTTTGTTGGAGATTGATCGTGTCAGCACCGTTCGTAGTAACTGAATTAGACTTGGGAAGGATGATCGTGTCTACACTTTTCGTGATGATAGAATTAGATCTCTTGTCGTGTCAGCTCCGTTCGTAATAACTGAATTAGACTTTGGAAATGATCGTGTCACCACCGTTCGTGGTAAATGAATTAGATCTTGGAAGATGATCGTGTCAGTACCGTTCGTAGTAACTGAATTAGATCTTGGAAGATGATCGTGTCAGTACCGTTCGTGGTAAATGAGATCTTCGAGCGTTGACCGTTACGGAACCGTCCGAGGTTACCGCTTTTAGATTTTGAAAGTTGATTGTTTAAGGAACCGTCTGAGGTATCGACTTAAATCTGCAGGTAGATTGTTTAAGGAACCGTCCGAGGTATCGACTTAAATCTGAGGGTAGATTGTATAAGGAACCGTATGAGGTATCGACTTTAAATCTGAAGGTAGATCATTAAGAAACCGTCCAAGGTATCGGCTTAGATCCGAAGGTAGATCATTAAGGAACCGTCCAAGGTATCGACTTAGATCCGAAGGTAGATCATTAAGGAACCGTCCAAGGTATCGACTTAGATCCAAAGGTAGATCATTAAGGAACCGTCCAAGGTATCGACTTAGATCCGAAGGTAGATCATTAAGGAACCGTCCAAGGTATCGACTTAGATCCGAAGATAGATCATTAAGGAACCGTCAAAGGTATCGACTTAGATCCGAAGGTAGATCATTAAGGAACCGTCAAAGGTATCGACTTAGATCTGAAAGGTTTTGAAGTTGTTTATTTGACTGCAGCTGTAACCTGAAAAAAAACAAAGTAAGTTTTTTATGCCATGTCATGATGCATGTAATGTGTTTATGTGACGGGATTCTCAAAATAAATGAGAACCTTTCATGTTATGTACGCATTTGTCGCGATGCATTATGTATGAACATGTATGCAATTGTATGAATATGTTTATGATTTATGATGTATGACTATGCCATTTGACACATCTTGATTGAGAAGGTGGATCTCCATGTCATTGTAATTTTGATGTTTGATCTTATCTTGAAGATGCTCAGCTCGGGATTTATGATTTCTGCTTGGGGATTATCAGTAACTTGATGTTCCCTGATTGGGGATTAGAGATATTAATAAACCATGTTGGAGAAGAGCAAAGTGTTGGAGAACCGGTGGTGTTGAAGATGTAAACTTTGTTGGGGAGTGTGGTTTCGTTTTTTTTTACCTCCCCGTTTCACTTGGGAGGACGGCACGCTAGACCCTTCACGCGAAATTTGGAAGGAGAATGCGCCCATGGTGGGATGAATTTTATTTCAGTTCTTCCTACGATATCACACGAACTTTCTTATTTGTCCTACGAGTAGGAAAGGGGAAAAAAGATCTCAACTAAACCCTAGGAGTTTGCTAAGTGTGGGGATTACACCTAGACTAGAAATTCTGGAGTCCGGGGGGTCGGTTATACATAGGGAAGTGTTTAAACACCCTACATATCTGTAGTACTCTACAGGAACCTTCTATGTGTCATTTGTGATTGTGTTTACTGCTAATGATTGGGAAAATTTCTCCTTTGTGTTAGGAGAAGGAATTGAATTGATTTTAAAAGACAGACAGACAGACAAACTGACTATTTTTGGTATTTTATTAGCTCGCTGAGATTCCTTGTGAACCTCATGCCTACATATCCCTAGTGGAAGTCAGAGCTTAATGTAGTTCGGGGAACTAACTAGGGAAATTAATTATTTTTGAGTGCCTTGCTTGAAGCTCAAGGTTGAAGCTTTGAATTAAATCTCTGTTTACAGTAAAGAGGCATGAAATCATCTTTACAGAGAGGTATTTGTACTATTCTACCACAAACATTTAAAAGAGTGACAAAATAACTAAATTCATTTCATTCAAGAAGGGGACCTTACTTGTGTATGTGCAAGTATACCAGTCAAATGCCTCTTAAATGAAAGAAAGATGCTCATCCAAATTAGGGAAAGTTACCATATGTCTGGGTTTTACTGCCAGCTCATGCCTTTCAAAATCCTAAATGGCACACTTGATTAAAATTGAAATTGAAATGTTTGTTTGTTTGAATGTGGTAGAGTAGTAAAAATATCTCTCTATGGAGATAAGCTATGTCTATCTACTGTATAAAAGATTTGACTTTAGCTGGCTTGTATGAGGCCCAAGCTTGAGGCTTTTTGATTGATTAATTAATATATTGACTCTGGGAGATGACTCTACTGGGGATTAATTACAGGGTATTTTTGTGTTCTGTACAAAGCCCAGAATTGAGGCTGACTCTATTTGGAGAGTGTTTATTTGATGAATTTTTATTTGGTGTTCTGTACAAAGCCCAGAATTGAGGCTGACTCTACTTAGGGAGACTATATTTGTGTGCCTTGTACAAAGCCCAAGGTTGTGGCTGACTGCTGAAGATAACTGAATTTTTGAGACTATGAATGACTCTATTTTGTGTGCCTTGTACAAAGCCCAAGGTTGTGGCTGACTCTAGCTAGGGAAAACATTATTTTCTGCCTTGTACAAAGCCCAAGGTTGTGGCAGACTCTTTTAAATGAATGGAGTATGGATGACTCTATGGGGAAAAGATCCTAGGTGTTAGGAATCTTTGACACATGAAAGTATGGTTTAAACTGCCTTGTACAAAGCCCAAGGTTGTGGCTACTGAATGATGAAGAACTCACCGGGGGAGACTCTATTATCCGCCTTGTACAATGCTCAAGGTTGAGGCTGACTCTTGACATGGGAGTTTTATTGTTTGGTGCCTTGTATGAAGCCCAAGGTTGAGGCTAACTGTTTTTGTTGGTTTTGACTCTACTGAGGAGATTTTATTTATTAAAAGACTGTTTTTCTGATGGAAGCTAACCCTTTCCATGGATTTTGACTCAGGTGGTGAATTTGTCTGTTAAAAGACTGACTTTATCATGTTTTTGGAGGCTGACCCTTTCCAGGGGTTTTGACTCTTTTGGGGAAATTATCTCCTAAGAGAATGAATTAATTGGTTTTTTTTAACATTTTTTATTAATTGACTTTGGAGGCTAACCCTTTCCAGGGATTTCGACTGAAATGATAGATTGATTTTAATTGACTTTGGAGGCTAACCCTTTCCAGGGGTTTTTATTAAAATGAATGGCAGAAAGATTATCTAGAGGAGACTTCTTGTTTAAAGCCCAAGATGAAGGCTGACACATGCTGAGGAGAAATAAACATAGATCCTAGACTCTGCTAAGGAAGATTGATGAAGATAAGGGTGACAGAGACTGTCCATGTCTCTCATTCCAAAAGGGTGTACTCAATGCAAAATTGAGACAAACTTAGCTTGTTTAGGGTCTGGTTTTAATTGGAAGAAACTCACCAGGGTAGGCTAAAAGGTGGCTAAAGACCTGTTCCTATGTTTATAAGAAACCTGATGGGTCCTTGTATACAAGCTCAAGAGGAAGCTGGAAATGCTTTTAAGAAGCCTGTGGGTCCTTGTACAAAGCCCAAGAGGATGTTTATCGAGGGTCCTTGTTATAGCACAAGAGAAAGCTATGTAGTTTTGAACTTATTTTGGCTCTAAGCAAATGGGTAAGAGGTTTCACCGGGAATAATTCCTCTTTGGGTGGATGTGTCCTATTTTTTAGATTCTAAGGTTTTTGCCAAGATGTTTCACCGGGAATAATTCATCTTGGGGGTTTGAACTACAGATCTCTAATTAGGAAAGAGCCTTCACCGGGAAGACATTCTCAATCCTAGGTCATATTCCTATAATATATATATATAGTTTAACTGTCCTAGGGTTTATACTCAAACGTAGTTCTAAACTAATATATATATGCACAGTTCTATATTTGACAGTAATTAAAAATAAAGACTGTAAATTGAAAGCTTGTAAAGCCTAACCTGGATGGAGTGGAAGCCATTGAAGAAGTATGTTCAGAGTCTCAACAGTAATTGGTGGATAACAGTTGAACATATATATGATAAACAGTTAAGGGTTTTTGAAAACAGAAGAAGTGAAGATGGACAAAGGTCACATAGGTATCTGAAGAGTTTCACTGGGAATAATGCCCTTCAAATACCAGAAGAATGTTTTGAAAACAGAAAGAAGATTTTGAAAATACAGTTTTGAAAACAAGCTAAGAAGAGAAGGTGTTTGGGACTTACACTCTATTAGAGGCCCAGTACTTTACAGTACTGGTTACAAAAGCAGTTTTGAAAATGATTCGAAATGATATAAGGTTTTGTTGTTTGAAAACCTTAATCATTTGATTTAAACGGAGATTGAAAACAGTTTTGAAAATTGACAAAAGTCAACTTAATTAAGGTAAAGAATAAATATCTATGCCTAATTAAGACCTAAACAATTAGGGTTTTATCATAAACTTATTTTCAAAATAATTAGGTTAAAACAAAATGAATATATATATTTAAAGTTTTTAAGAAAACACTTTAAAACATACTATGTTAAACCTAATTAAAATACATGAAATAAATAATATTTTTATGATTTTTTTTATTATTCACAATATAGATATATTAAATAAAAAGTGTGTGAAAAATGAAGTGAAAATGATTTAATTTGATAGGTTAAATAATCATGTGAAGTTGTGAAGAGAATAGGTGTGAAAAGTGATAAAAAATTTAGAAATGTCTCCACCAATGCTTGAACTCACGCCCTTTAGGTCACACACCCAAAACCACACCACTGAGCCAACGCGCGTATGGTGATAGCAACTCTCACTCATTTGGTTATGTTTCAAAACAAGTGATAAATCATTGAAAAATAAAAGAATCAAAAAGTCTGGGGCGAGGGGGATTCGAACCCCAGACTTTGGGCATGAGGAGACTAAGAGCGCATGTGTGGCCACTGGGGCAAGTTATTCATTCATTTATGAAACGCATATCATTAAATATAAAATAAACTCTGTTCAGAGATTTAAAAAATGGCGCCACCCTCCATCTTCGTCTTCAACCTCAAGCTCCAACATTTTTGAAATTCTGATTCTCTCAAATCTCAACCAATGGTCCAGGTGTAAACATGAAACTTGCTCTAAATTCACTCACGATTCTAAATATGTAACTAATATATATTTATATTAACTACATCTAACTAATTTACCAGAAATCGTGAAGAACCCTAAAATTTAAAAATCAAATTAAATGACTATACTGAAAGATAAATGAATGATGATAGAGGGTTTTCAATCCTCTGATGATGCTGAACAAGATAGAATCGAGCTATTTCTTAAAGAATGCTTAAATTAAAGAGGTGGAGTTCAGAAACTTACCTCTGAAAATGGAGGTCGTGAGGATGATAGAGAGCAACTGGGCTTGTATGAATGATCCCAAAAGCTTCCTTGTGACTCAGTGATGCTAACTGAATGCTTGTTGTAACCTCAATCCTCCTGAATTGTTCTATGGACCTCCCTCGATTTGAGCTTCAAGTGAACATGGAGAGTGATGATTCTTGAGTTACAGATGAGCTGCAGCCATCTGAACAGCTTCACTACCTCCTATGGAACATGCCTGGATGCTTGGCTTGATTGGAAACCTTCTGAATTGCACTATGGACCTCCAACTGCAACTGCTCCAAAGTGAGAGCAACAATGGTGTTCCTCCACTTACAGAAGTGATCCAGGTGCTTGGATCACCTCAAATGACCTCCCTTGAGATGTTAGAATGCTTACTTTCCAAAGATAAGCTCTGGTTTGAAGAAAACGATTCTTCTTGCCAAAGAACTTTGAAAAACAATAAGCATGAGAAGAGAAAGAGAAAGCAAGGAATATGGTTGCTTTGGTGTGTTTTTCTACTGAAGTATGCCCTCCTATTTATAGGCAAATGAATGCAGATCAATTGGCTGTGGTGAGTTTGCTTAATGAAAGAAATTTGGTTTCTTAAGCATGAAGGAAGTTTGCAAATATCTCTTATGCAATGATGAGAATTTTGATTCCATTTGATCAATCCCCTAGCCCTCGATTTTGCTTGATCTTAGGGGACAATTCTGAGACAGAAATGAGCTCTAATTGGTTGGTGAGAAGATTCCTTGGGTGATTCATCAATTTGCCATAAATTCCTAAATGTAATCATTACATAATCACATGTTCTTGTTTTTAGAATCTTCTTCAATTATCATGGCATGGTGAAAATGAATGCATGGCATGTTTTCAGATGTGTTATGGGTCGTGTAGCATCCATATTTGAGGTCATGTGCACAAAATTTCAAAGTTCCAAAATGATGCATGACCTATAATTTCACTTCATGAGGCCAACTTTGAACAAGCATAACTCTTAGCTCAAAATGAATTTGGAGAAGGTTGAACACAATTTGGAAAGCCCTAAACATCTACTTCAAATAATTAGTTTGGAGTTTCTTCAAAATCCTTTGGCAAATTTGTGAAAAATGAGGCCAAAGTTGGAAGAAAACTAGGTTAAAACACTTAGAAAAATTTCTAAGTGTTTATGACCTAAAACTCCAAAATTTCCAAAACTCTTAAATGATTGATCTTTTGAAAAAAGTTCCTTTGTAAGATGTTGTTTTATTTTGCAAGATCTACAACTTTCATGTTGGAAGTTTTTTGAGTTGTGTAGGTGAAATTTTGAGTTCTCACCATGCCTCAAAAAACCCTAATTCCCGACTTTTCGCTCCTTGATGAATTTCTTTGAATTTCTTTGGTCAAATGACTTTAATATCCATATATTGATGATATTGATCCTTGAAAGCCATGGTTTGACCAAAAATCTCAAAAGTCAATGGTGATCCCATACAGTTGACTTTTTCTAGATAAGGTGAGATTTTGGACTTTTGTGTAGAATCAAGATCTTTTCCTCAGATGAATGATGTAAATGGATTATATTGAGGTAGTAGAGACTCTTGAATCATGTCTTGAGTTTTGGATCCATGCCCTGATTAAAAAGTCAACTATCTTGGGGAATTAGGTCAAAAACCCTAATTGTCGACCAGAGGACAATGATGACTGTAGACTTTGAATTGAGGTGTAATGTTCAGTGGATCTTGTCATATGAGTTATTTGAAGATGATTGATGTCTTTGAATGGTCCCCTAGGGCTTTTTAGGGTTTCCCAAAGGTGATCCCTGAGTTTAGTCCTTGATAGGCCCAAAAAACCCTAGTCTGGTGACCTGAGTAACTCTGTACTTAGATGACTGGGTGTCTAATCAATCATAGGTGAAATAATGAAGCTCTTGAGTCTTAGAGACTAATCCTTCTATTGATTGATCCTTTGCCTGAGCTTTCTTGTCTTTGAACACCCTTGATTGAATGTCAAACTGCTCTGGGTACTTACTTTGACTTGATGAAAATCCTGAAGATATGTTATCTCAGGGGGGTCAAAAATTAGGGTATGACAGGGAGCCATGTCTTTGTCGGGACGAGAGCGTTTGAAGATATCTTCTTAATGATTACTCTGTGGGGATATGATCTTGTGAACCCGGCTCTGTGGGGAGACATGGGTATCTTGAAAGTTGCCCCCAGTATTATAACTGTCATTCATGGATTTGTATTGATTAGGACACTCCAATAAATATTGATCGAAGTGTCAAACTGGCCTTGCATAGGTTTGCCCATGCTAGTAGGAATTTGGAAAGATTCGCCTCGCGAGGACTTTATGAGATGCGTACTATGGGAGACATGCCCCTAGTACTTAGTATGATTCCACTGACTGATCGAGCGGTAGCTTCGGCCCCCACTTGGGCGCATGCCCCTGATTGTTGATGCTTCTGAGGGATTTTTGTATTTTGACCTGATTATCCCAAATTGATCGGGAAATAGTTTGAAACTCACTTTATATAGGCATTTGAGAGTTTCTTGGAATTTTGACTTGATTTCCCCAGATTGATTGAGCAAAACGTGTCATGCCCCTTGTATACGTAGGAGACATTGCTTCTCGGAGTAATCTTGTCTGTCGGGGTAACTTTCAGTCATTAGTTGTACCCTGTGCAACTTCTTTCTGATGCTAACATTTGAAATTATGTAGCAGAATATGCTTAATAATGTATTCATGAGATGCAATGCATACGTTTGTCTTGGGTTTTTGAAAAACATTAAAACAGGAGATGTACAAGCGTGATATTTGTAAAAACATGATATTTGTAAAAACGAAACATCAACTCAGCATTTGTGATAAACCTTAAGGAGTCAGGATACCTTTTAGTGACAGTATGCTTTCGAACTAACCATGCTTCAGTTAGGACTTTCAAGGGTTGTAGCGTGGCTTGGTTCACGGTTTAAGAAACAAAGGATAATGGCTCAAAAATTTATTTATACCCACCCCTCTTCGTGATGACCTGCAGTCCTAAGCTCAGTTAATTCAACTTATGCATTCAGTTTCTAGGAGACTTTTGGATTTGCACCTTTGATAATGTTGATGGTTCACAAGCAAAGAGAACTTTTGAGATGGCAGTCACTTCTTTCTTTTGGTAGTCACAACATTGTGTTGTTCAGGAATTTATTGACTTCTCTTTTTTCCTCTTTTTGATATCCCTAACTTTTGCCTGAACTGTCTATTTTGAGCTTACAGTCAGCGGGATGCCTTGATTTTTTCCTAAGTCTTCTTTTTGATTTTTTTGACTTAGCAGGCTTTTCTTTGTATGTATGTTTTTCATCTTTTTTTTTGAAAGATATTGACTACTTTACTTAATGATTGATGAACCATCATTGGCTTTTGAGTGACATCTCCAACACTTCTTTGATGTGTGCGGATGAACGCTTGTGATTGAAACCTTTGTTGAAAGGTGTACTGGATGATTCTCTTAAAAATAGAATGCACTGCCAAATTAACTGAGAACTACCCTGCCCCAGGTTATGATCAAGGGTTTTAATTAGTACAAGAAAGAAACTTCTACTTCTTAGGCTCAAAGAGGTTGACGAGGGATTAACATCCTTATATCTCCACTGTTTAGGAATTGAAACAATGCATGTACATCGTCAACATAGTCCGCTCAAAAGCATACTGTATGAGGTTGCGGTATCGTTTTCGTCATCCTCCCTCAAAATGTATACAACTTTAGCAGGAGTTGAGTATCATAAAACATATGCAACGTAAAGATGCAGTTTAGATGAGTGATAGCGAAATAATTTATTCAAGGCAAACATATGCAATGCACTGATGATGATTATTAAAGCAAATAATGTCTATCATAAGTCAAATGTTTAAACGAACAGAATAGAAATTGCAAATGAAAGTAGATCTAATGATCTAAAAGTTTATCTTTCTAGCCATCCACAGCATTAGCAATCTGGTTGTGATTAGGCATGGGAGCAGTGATCACATTAGGAGTTGCAGGAGGGTCGAACTCAATTTCACCAGCGTCGATCATATCTTGGATCTTATTCTTCAACGGCCAACAATTCTCTGTGTCGTGGCCAGGACTATTGTAATATCCCATATAAACCTAAGCATTATTGTATATGTACTAGAAGCCTTAAATAGAATGGGGTAATTAGTTGGAAATGAACCAAGTGGCATTGTTGTAATTACCACTTAGTTAAAGGACAATTTTCACATTACACATTGTGCATGTGGACTTAAGGCATGTTTGGAGTGACAGTGTATCTTAAAACAAATTTTTATAAGTGGAGTGGAGAGTGTTAAGGAAGAGAAGCTCATGTGTTCATCTTCAAAACTCATTTTCGCAACTATGGTACAACCCTCACTAAAAAGTTAATATCTCTCTCCTCGTAACTCCGATTGAGCTGATTCCGGTCTTGTTGGAAAGCTTACGAATTTCTCTATGATTTGCATATATAGTTCGCATTTATAGGCACTATGTTGATGGAGAAAATCTGGTCTGAAGTTGAGTGATCCATGATGAAAGTGTGAATATGAGGGTTACGGGATTGATGATGATGGGAGCAAAACCTTGATTAAGAAAGGATTGTGGGAGCAGCATTGTTATTATCTTTATCTCGGCAGCTCAGAACCTTCAAGCTTGAGGTGAGTTCCATAGTTAGAGCTTGGGTAGAATTTGGGGTTTTGTGAAATTGCATGATATTGGGGTTAGAGTGAGGATGATCAATTGCATGTTAATTTAATCAGTCATATACTTGTTCCTTTGATGCAATTGTATGTTATGGAATTGGAAGCCTTTTTGTTATGAGACTAATGTGTGTCCATGTACGTTCTAAATAATTATATGGTCTGATTATGTTTAATATATTCCATGATCGAAACATATTTAACTCACATGTGACGAGTATGTACAAATGGCATGATATTTATACGATGGATTTTGTCTAAGATTATGTGCATATAATACAATGTAAATTGTTTTCCCGTCGTTCTGATTGGACGTTCAGATGCTTGATTTTGTGAACTTGCCTTGGTTGAATATGCGTGAATCAGAGTATAACCGTACTACTAGGATTGTAAATCCTGTTTACCCTCTATGTGGATGCCCATTGGTAGCCCGTGTGGCGTTTGTGATATGTATTATATACCATGGATGATTTGGCTTTTATGCCTGTTGTATATACGTGTCTATATCCGTATATTTTGCGTTACCTGAGCTACTATTGCGGTGGAAGAAAGTGAGGGTCTTTAATGGCTTTTCCCACTTGGTAACTCACCTGCGTGATTAGTATGGTAAGTGGGTGATGCCACGTAGGCAATCACTAAATTACTTGCCTCTAGTAACGTCAATTAGACAATGTTACTAGGCTTTCGTCCGGTGGGCTTGTACGTCGAAAAGGACATATTGCACCTGTTTACTCACATGCGTACAGAGGATGAATACCATTGCAGTGGAAGCAAGACCGGGGTCTTTAATGGCGTTTCCCACTTGGTAACTCACTGGCGTGCTTGGTGATGAGGTTGTAAATGCCACGTAGGCAATGGTACAACTTAACTCATCTCAGGTGGAATTCCATGTAGGAATGACCCGAATTCATCGTGCGGTGTGCTTGTGCAAGTCTTTCGACATATATGTACATGGATACTCACCGAGGGTACGTGGCAGAGGTAGCCTAGTCAGATGGGTATAACTCATTGATTCCTCACATAAGGATGTGAATTTGCATATTATGAATTGTTGTTTTATTGAACGCCTCATTGGGTAGTTAAAGGACTTCCAATTGTGGTGATACCCATGTTTGTATTTGCACCTAAACGTGAGGCATAACCCCAGATTCTAGGTGAATCCGTTTATAATGCATGCACCCTGTAGAACCGAGTGAACCCGTAAGATAGGGGAACTCACTGAGATTTAGTAATCTCACCCCATTCCAATTATTATTTTTTTCAGGAACAGGCTATAAGTGTTAGATTTGCTAGATGATCGGTTTCGAAGCTGCAGATGTGTAGAAGGCGGGAAGACCTCTGTAGAAGTTACCTTTCCGTTGTGCAATGATGAAGACAAGCTTCTTGGATACTCTATAATTAAGATTTATGTTGTATTCAGTTTTTTTCAATTCTTGTCTTTCACCTAGTTTGTATGTTTCTTGTATCATAAATAACATTACCGCATATTACTCTAGACATATATGTACGGGATGTTACAGTTGGTATCAGAGCATGTCGGTTCTTGTCCCTGCCATGAGACATCTGTTATACCCCAAAATTTGCCCGCATCTTTTTTCAAGAAAACTCCAATCTGGAAATTAAGAGTCTCATATAATCATGGATTTTTTTCAACAAATATCCTGACATATGAAATACTTAGTTTTTAGAATTTTTCTTATACAGTAATTTGGCTTGCAGTTGAATTTATTCTTACGCAAACGCCAAATACTGTTTATTACTTCACACATGCTATTTATTTATTTACAGATAAATAGTACTGACACAATTGGTACGGAGTTAAATCTTTTTGCAGGCGCAGAATCAGGAAACTCAGACTGTACTGGTAACAAGTAGATTATTATTATCTTTTGTTTCCCACTAATTTTTGTACTATATTCCATTATTTTCAAAAATCTTTTCAAATCTCTTTTTCAAAAATCAAATTCTAACTTTATTCTCTACATCTCTCTTTTTCCCAACACTATCTCCACTTTCTTTCAAATCTTATTTCCACTCAAATTTTCCTTTTGTACGGAATCACATCATTCCCCAACGTCTCTATCCTTCTTTCCACTCTATAAATACCTCTCATTTTTTCATAAAAATCTCACACCAAATTCTAATTCATCTCTCAAATTTCTACTTCATAATCCATCCTTTCTTCTTCCCCGACAAAATGGCGAAGCGGTGGGAAACGTGTTTTCTTATGGTCATCACCATTGCTACGGTGATCATGTCTTTCTTCTGTCTGCATAGCCCGGAACACTGTGGACCTGGGATGCTCATGCTCCCAATAATCTACATGTTACTCTTTGTAGCATGGGTTATCAATCGTCATTCTTAAAATTTGCCGTATTTCTTATTTCTTAAATGTACCGTTTATTCGTACTGTTCAATATAGTATGTAATATTTGTACTGTCAGTATTAAATGTTGTACTATTTGTCATAATATTGCTTAATTACTCAGATGATATTTTGTGTGTTTTCTGCCAGTCAAATATTCATTTTTCTGTGCATTAAATGGTTTTCAGGGTTATTATCGGTAATTTTGCCCGCATACAGTAAATATTAGTTATTTATTATGTCTGTGTTTTTTTAACAAGTCATGTAAATAAACTTTCATTTTTCACATAAAACAAAAACAAAAACAACAAAAAAGAAAATTAACTTTGACTGTTGATTTTTCACTCTAACTGCTACGTCAATATCTGAACAGTCAATTGACAGCCAAACTGCTGGCAATACAATTCTCAGTGTTTTGTACCATCAATCAAATCAATCTTTCACAATTCAAAATTCCAAGATTTTTGTTCTAGAAGTCTTCTGAATATCACGCGATTAGCAGAGACTCAACACTGCACAAAAATCAGGTACGCTTAACTGTCTCCTACACAAACAGTCCCTGACTAGGGTTTTCTTGTTTTTACAGGAGAAACAAGCTTTTGAGACCTCAAATGGATTTCATGCACATCCATATATCTCAAAGTACCATCATACAAATTTTCAAACTTCAATTCACTCAGACGCACCGTCAGCAGCTCAAACAGTCAACAGACGACCCGTTTGACCAAAAAAGTCAACAGACAGTCAAAAATGAAATTTTTTGTCAAAGTCCATATTTTGTCAAAGGATTCATCATTTGATCATTGGATGATCATAATTCATCAAGGAAAGATCAAAAATCAACAAAACCCTAAGATTCAAAATTAGGGTTTTTGCCTGAAAAGTCAACTCAACTTTGACTGGTCATAACTCTCTCATCCTTCATCCAAAAAATTCAAACCAAAGCTCATTTTTAAGGAAATTAAATTATCTTTCAAATGAAATTGATCACATGGTCATTGCATTCACCATTTGAAAAATATGACCAAAGACATTACAGGTCATTTTCAAAGTCAACAAAAAGACACTTTTTTCAAAAGGACACACAAGGAGCATCAAAAATCATTTTGACATGAGACCAAAGGCATTGGTTAGAGGACTCTTTGAGGTTTCCAAAAAGTGAAAGATATCCTTCATATGACAAAAATTGAGGGATTTACACCTTGTTGAACTTGGCTAAATTTTGGGAAAATGCATGAAGTCAACATTGCTCAAAAATGTATTTTTTCCAAATGGGGCCAAGTTTTCATGGTTCAAACATCATTTCCATAATATTATGGGCCTCCCACGACCAAGACAAGGCCCACACCTTTTTTTATCCATTTTTTGCTTAATTTTATCTTATTTTAAGATTAAATTAAAAGGAAAATGAATGGATAATGGGTAGCTTACAATCCAAGCATGACTCACCCAAGGAATCTCTGATTTTCTGCAGAGAATTGAAGAGCAAGGCAAGAGCATTGAAGAGAAGAAGACTTGGTCAATAATTCAAAGGTTTTTAATATAAAAAAATCAAGAATTCCACAAAGGCAACTAGATGCTTCTTGGCTTCAATTCTAAGCACAACATAGTCTATATAAAGGCTATAACACTTCACAATCAAAAGAGACAGAAATCAGAGCCATTCTTATGCTTGTACCATGTTTGTAACCACTTAAACTTTTCAAAGAAATTTCAAATTCGAATTTTTAATTTCAGTCAATTTCAATACAAACTAAGCATTCAAACATCATCTCTGAGCTTCACTAAAACTATTCCAATCAATTGCAAGTCTTAAACCTCACTGAATCGAGCTACACAGGTCACGATTTGCTCAAACTAAAACTGACTTGTATCTCATAACACAAGCATATCTAGCACGATGTAGACATATATTTGAACTTGGTGTGGTGTGTAGATCATTTCTGGAACTTTAATTGAGTTTTAGACGCTTACACACGAAGTTACCATTCTAGGGTTCATAATCTCAAAATTAGGGCTTTCTGAAATAGGCAAAATTAGAGGATCTAAGTGGTACCATTGAGTTCGTATGGATCAGACGAGTTGAATGGATAGGTCGCGCCAAATTTATTTTTAGGTTTACCCCTATTCGTTATTTTGCAGGTCTGAAGCTCTTCAATTACAGCGCTCTTTTCATAAAAGCGCTGTAAAAGGTCCTAGCGAGAGGTTGAAGATGATGAGGTGTCCCTACCTCATTGGACAGCCAGCGCGCGCGTTCTTTTGAATTTTCCACTAATCCAGTGCTTTGCAGGTGTATTGATGGCCATGTGTCTCAATATCTGAGCCTTCAGATTCACTTTCCAGCTAATCCAACGCACCTGACACGCCAGTCCATACCATGGACTCTCCAATCAACCACATCTGATTAGTATCCTTTTATTTTCTATTTTATTTTAATTTTCTTTGCAAAATTAATTAAAAATAGTTTTAAAAATCCAAAAAATACACAAAAAATATTTTTAGACTTCTAAAATAATATATTATTTTCTGAAATAAAAATATTTTATTTTTCTTCAAAATTTCAATATTTTGCATAATTAATTAGTATATATTTATACATTTGCTTTTTAATTATTCTAACCAATCAAAAATCATAAAAAAAATTGTTCTTTATATAAAATATTGTTTATATATTATAAACTAATTTTGTACATATTTTGAATAATTTTCTCTTTGAGTTTTAATTATTTGTATAATTATTTGTATAATTATGTATTAATTAGCTTAATCAATTTCAAATCAATTTCGAAAATTCCAAAAAAATTAGTTTTGTTTTAAAATTAATTGACAAATATTTTGTACATATTTTAAACTTAATTTCTAGGTTTAAATCTATTTTCATCTTTTTTCTTCATTTTAATTTAATCAATCATGCATTAATTATAATTAAAATCAAATCATAAAAAATCCAAAAACATGCCTTTTATTTTCTTGCAATTTAAATTCCTAGATAAATGTATAGGATGTCAAATTCATGTAAATAGGCTAGTTTACATTTCCTGCACAATCGATGTAATAGCGTAGATTTACTTTCCGCACTTTACATTTCCGCATTTTAATTTCCAGCTAATATAAACTGCGTGTATGTCAAAGATAAAACTGAACCGTTAGATCACTAACTTCAAAGATAAAATATCTGAATACAAACACAAATCACATTTGCACCTCTTAAGGTAATCCCTTCTCATTCTTTTCAAAATCAAAGTCAAAATTCTACTGTTTCGAGTACAAAATCGAACCTTTTGTTTGTATTCGGTGAAAGGATAGATTTTTAAAGGAAATAAGGATAAAGACCTTACAACTCAGGGTAGACCTCCTAGTTTGCTTGCTCAAATCAAAACAAACAAAATTCTCATACACTGTTGTTTTTTCAAAACTTTCCAAAAAGACAATATTTTGTATACATCCAAACACGGATCATTACAAAGTTAAACGTTCTTTTCAAAACATCTTTCGAAAGATAAACAAGCATTTTGTATACATCCGCACAAGGATCATTACAAATTCAATTTACAAAAGTATTTGAAACCACATATGAGCATTCTAAAGCAATTGAAAAGTAATCGAAAAACAAGTGAGCTAAGCAAACTTAAGAGCCCATGGATAACCATGGATACAAAGGGTGCTAACACCTTCCCTTTGTATAACCTACCCCCTTACCCAGAATTTCTTAAAGGTCTTTTTTCTGTTTCTTTTATAAACCTTTCCTTAATTGGATAAAATAAAAGGTCGGTGGCGACTCTGTGAATTTTCAAAAAATGCGAAAGCATAAGCGATAAAAAAGGAGTCAGTTCACGTATCTCTCCAGATCAGAGGTATGGCCCGAAAGAAAAAACGGAGGTCCACAACATCACTAGAAATTCTCTTCTCCCTCACATATGTGTGTTGCTCGCCCGATTCTTACTATCGTAGTATCCACTCATTGAGCCTGGCCAGCTCACTGGCTGTATATGCGATAGATGAGATCATGGTGGAGCCACCACGAGGACGCGTAAGATCCAAAGCGACTTGAGCCGAAGTAGTTGACGACCATGTCATGGTAGAGATCTAAGACGTCGGGAGTTTCTGAGATCCGATGGGGCGAAGTGAGACCTCATCTGGATCCAAATAGTATTGGAGTAAATTTCGTGAAGAACTTGAGTAAGATTATAATAAGGAATTCTGAGATGGAATGAAGTCTGGGGCTATTAGAAATTTGTTGTCCGATCGTGATGCTAGTGGCTGATATGTTTTGAGAACCTGTCAGATGTAAGACTTTTGGGAATTTTAGCGAAGTAGTCTAAATCTCCTGGTTACTGTGATGTGGGCAGTACTTGGATGAACGCGATGTTTCACTCCAAGTCATTTCGGTAAGCCGTAAGTTGTGTGTGAATTACCCAGTAAAGAATTGTTGGAAGAGTAAAGATGTCAGTCTCTAATTGGGAAAAAGTCGGATACCCGGTTAGGGGAAGAGCTACTATACTCCAGTTTTTGCTAACCTGTGAATGAGTCCTAGAACTACGCTATGCGACAGTTGAATCAAGGGAAACCGAGATGTGTTGTAGCCTAAGGTTCGTACTAGTTATGATTCGTCTAACCCCGAGAGATACCACAGAACTATGATTGGTGTTGGGTATTTAGATGAATGGAAACTAGTATCATTTCGAAGTATTCGTAGGATGATTAAAGTCGTATTGGCTGTTTGAACCTTGGTATTCCTATGCGAAAAGCTATTTATAGAGTTTCTTATGCATGCACTGTGCAAGTGGGTACGCGCATGACATAACAATTCGAACTGAAATCTTATCCATTCTGATCTAGCTTATTGTTCCTAGTAAGTGAACCCTGAGCGCGGAGCACTCCTAGGTTTTAGCTTTCTAAGGAGTGTGGTTGGAAGGATTTGAATAGCGATGACCTTAACAGATCCCTGTCCAAACATTGTCGACCGTGACTATAGGATATGAGTGAAGATCGTTATACGCTGTAGAGTAGGTTGCGTGACTACATGGCTTCGGAGTGGGACCACCATTATTAGTACTACCAGGAAGGTATAACGCCACAGTATCACTATCGCTCACGAGATCTAACAGATGTAGGACAGTGTTGACCTAGAGCTTAAGGCAAGTTTCTGATTGGTATTCGTAAGACGCGAACTCGAATTCTCTTGAGGTAGGCGTTTTGAGGACCCATGTGTCATACTAGGTAGTAGTTAACTATCAGGCAATAGTGGGACAGACCAAGTTGTAGTACTATGCTTATGGGGGTGCTAAGTGGTCGTAACCGCGTGGATGATGTCAGATGATCCCTTGTAGATGTTCTTGTTTCGTAAAGTGGCAAGTGGCGAGGGTGCATGAATTCCAATGGTGGGACTTATGTGAAGTTGTTATCTCTTGGCCGATGTATTGTTTGGATAGAATATACTATTGGTGAGCAGTATTGGAATGGATAGAGTGTATTCTGAGTTAGCCAATATGTGATGAGTGTAGGAGAGTATCTGTAGACTCTCAGAGGTAAGCAATGTCAGTATCAATAAGCAGAAGCACAGAGTATGATTTATTGTATCGTGGTCAAACCCAAGACATTAGAAACGTTGCATTTGGGAGCACGATTGAGATAGTTTGTTGGAGAGCAGCTTCAGAAATAGTGAAGCACGGCTATGAGGCAGTGTTGATCTGAAACTCGAGGTAGGATCCTGATTTGGCACTCGTGAGACACGAACCCGAAACTCTCATAAGGTTGGTGAGATAAGGATTCATATGTTGCGCTCGATGATTCAGGATTATGCGAGCGGGTGACCATGAGATGGACTAGATTCTAAATCTATGCCTATGAGGAGACCTTGGGTATTCTTGGTCACGTGAGAATTTTAGGTTCCTGCATCGTGGATGTTTTAAATCTGTCAGATTGGTAAACCCTTGTGCGTGAGTGTCCGAGATATGAGATATGTGTGAATAGAGTATCCTGGACAACACAATGTGTGGTTATTATATAACCTTGGTGAACAATGTTAGAGTGGATAAAGCGTATTTTTGGATTAGCTCAATGTGGGATATACCTAGAGGAGTATTAGTAGGTCCTCAGTAACATAAAAATGTCGAACTTGGAAAAGTAGAGGCACATTAGTTTTGGGAGTGTCGTGGAATTTCGAAGGGAGATGTCAAAGGCACAGAGTATGATCTCTTGTTTTGTAACTACACCTTAGCAGTTAGAAATGTTGCATTAGGGAACAAAACTGAAGAAGTCATCTTTGTGTCAGATTCAGAGAAGAAAGGCATTAGAGGACTACGTGATTGAAGTACGACTAAGAAAGGATTATTACATTAGTCAAGTCGCGTGGTTTATTATAAGTATTGTCACACCAACGGTATGAGGCCGTATGGTTGGGGAGAGTCATCATGGAAGCTGTAAGATGTGGAAGTCGGTAAGATAAGGCAAACTCGTAATCAGAGAAAGTATTTGGCTTTAGGAGCACTTGAACCAAAACATGTGGAACAAGTTGTTTTCAAGTGGACTTAATCCAGAATGATGGAAAAGTTAGTGACTTGATCTTGGGGACTACTCAACCTCAGAGAGTAGTGGGCGATGAGTGTGTTTAAGGTTCTGGCACGTGTTGTATTTGGACGAATGCCGAGAAGGAACTGTTTCTACTGAAAGACTAAGTATGGTGTAGTAATGGAACTAAGTGGACCATGGACGAAGTGTGATTCAGAGGATTCCAAGGAGTGTGTGACTGGTAGAGATCAGAGTAGCGCAACGGATAGGCAGAACCATATAAGTATGTAGTGGGGTGGATGGACTACTTGTAGGATTTTACGTTGTAATGTGGATATCTTACCAAGTGAACTCGCTAGAGCAATGTTTCGTTTATTCCTATCTCCCAGTGATCCACCATAATCTCAAGAGGTATTGTTAATGTAATAGCTGAAGAGGCTTCATGATTGATGCATGATCAGATGTCCCCCCTGGTCGACGGTTAAGCTTGTGAATATAGTGACCATGGGAATGATGAAGTCAAGTAAAATATGTTGTTTGACGAATAGTCATCGTGGATATGTCTTGTGCATTTATGAGCATGCGTGAAAGCTTGGGCGATGGTTGTACTGTTGTTAGATTCACCCTTTATCAGTGGAGCCTTGTGTAAAGTTGTGACGTATCAAGACTGTCGTTTCAAAATTGTACACCCTTGTGGCTTGCAGTTACAGTTATGTCGTCTAAAGCTGAATCAAGGATCGAAGTAAAAGTTTTATCGTACCAAGATAGTATACTCAGAGCAAGTCAATTTGAGCATCTGGGAATCATAATTCGGGACTGAGGAATTCAACAAGCATATGCATGACACCTTATGGATTTGAGATAATGAATGGAACTAAGGGAAGGAAGTGGAAAGTTTGGAGTAAGGTTGAGCTTGGCAGACATTTCAGATGAAAGCTGTCCGACCGGAGTAGATTTCTCGAAATATTGAAGCTATGAAGACTCCTTGTAAAGAAGTAAGGTTGTGAACCTTGGAAGGATCGTTCCGAAGTATGTTGATGCAGAGTATCAAAAGAAATATGTTGTGTGTGGACTGTGGTCCAAGTCAAGAGTGTCCGGACACATGTGTATATATGAGTTGTGTTTCTTGGATGGAACTAATTTCAATGGAAGTCATGAGGGTATCCAAAGGAGATATGTAAGGAACATTTATCCCCTCGTTGGAAGAAGATGTGAGGAGCTTGTTATCATGGTGATTGGAAAGAATTCGAGGACGAATTCTATTTAAAGGGGGGGGAATGTAATATCCCATATTAACCTAAGCATTATTGTATATGTACTAGAAGCCTTAAATAGAATGGGGTAATTAGTTGGAAATGAACCAAGTGGCATTGTTGTAATTACCACTTAGTTAAAGGACAATTTTCACATTACACATTGTGCATGTGGACTTAAGGCATGTTTGGAGTGACAGTGTTTCTTAAAACAGATTTTTATAAGTGGAGTGGAGAGTGTTAAGGAAGAGAAGCTCATGTGTTCATCTTCAAAACTCATTTTCGCAACTATGGTACAACCCTCACTAAAAAGTTAATATCTCTCTCCTCGTAACTCCGATTGAGCTGATTCTGGTCTTGTTGGAAAGCTTACGAATTTCTCTATGATTTGCATATATAGTTCGCATTTATAGGCACTATATTGATGGAGAAAATCTGGTCTGCAGTTGAGTGATCCATGCTGAAAGTGTGAATATGAGGGTTACGGGATTGATGATGATGGGAGCAAAACCTTGATTAAGAAAGGATTGTGGGAGCAGCATTGTTATTATCTTCATCTCTGCAACTCAGAACCTTCAAGCTTGAGGTGAGTTCCATAGTTAGAGCTTGGGTAGAATTTGGGGTTTTGTGAAATTGCATGATATTAGGGTTAGAGTGAGGATGATCAATTGCATGTTAATTTAATCAGTCATATACTTGTTCCTTTGATGCAATTGTATGTTATGGAATCTTGAAATATGATGGAATTCGTATTTGGGTTGTTGGGTAATCTAAGGATGAGTTAGAACACTATTGGAACTAGTATATTGCAAGAAAAATGTGATTTTTGCTTCTGGTTCAGTAAGCAATTGATTGCAGGGGTCAAGCAATCGATTGCACTGTGAAAAATTGACATTCTACGCTTCTGGTTCAGCGAGCAATCGATTGCACACTGGTGCAAATCGATTGCACCTGACAGAAAATTATTCCTTTATTGTTTCGACCATAACTTGAGTTCTACAACTCGAAACGAAGCCCAGTCGGAAGCGTTGGAAAGGTCTTTTAATGATCTTTATGAATGTGCTTAGATATAATGCTTTTAATTGATTTGAAAGTTATGGAAAATAGACTTTTAGTTACATGATGTTGGATTAACATTAATAGAATTAAGAAATGTATGTTTAATTCCCCGAGTGCGGTTCCGTTCCATGTCGGGAATTGGAAGCCTTTTTGTTATGAGACTAATGTGTGTCCATGTGCGTTCTAAATAATTATATGGTCCGATTATGTTTAATATATTCCATGATCGAAACATATTTAACTCATATGTGACGAGTATGTACAAATGGCATGATATTTATACGATGGATTTTGTCTAATATTATGTGCATATAATACAATGTAAATTGTTTTCCCGTCGTTCCGATTGGACGTTCAGATGCTTGATTTTGTGAACTTGCCTTGGTTGAATATGCGTGAATCAGAGTATAACCGTACTACTAGGATTGTAAATCCTGTTTACCCACTATGTGGATGCCCATTAGTAGCCCGTGTGGCGTTTGTGATATGTATTATATACCATGGATGATTTGGCTTTTAAGCCTGTTGTATATACGTGTCTATATCCGTATATTTTGCGTTATCTGAGCTACTATTACGGTGGAAGCAAGTGAGGGTCTTTAATGGCGTTTCCCACTTGGTAACTCACCTGCGTGATTAGTATGGTAAGTGGGTGATGCCACGTAGGCAATCAATGAATTACTTGCCTCGAGTAACGTCAATTAGACAATGTTACTAGGCTTTCGCCCGGTGGGCTTGTACGTCGAAAAGGACATATTGCACCTGTTTACTCACCTGCGTACAGAGGATGAATACCATTGCAGTGGAAGCAAGACCGGGGTCTTTAATGGCGTTTCCCACTTGGTAACTCACTGGCATGCTTGGTGATGAGGTTGGAACTGCCACGTAGGCAATGGTACAACTTAACTCATCTCGGGTGGAATTCCATATAGGAATGACCCGAATTCATCGTGCGGTGTGCTTGTGCAAGTCTTTCGACATATATGTACTTGGATACTCATCGAGGGTACGTGGCAGAGGTAGCCTAGTCAGATGGGTATAACTCCTTCATTCCTTACATAAGGATGTGAGTTTGCATATTGTGAATTTTTGTTTTATTGAACGCCTCATTGGGTAGTTAAGGGACTTCGAATTGTGGTGATACCCTTGTTTGTATTTGCACCTAAACGTGAGGCATAACCCCAGATTCTAGGTGAATCCGTTTATAATGCATGCACCCTATAGAACCGATTGAACCCGTAAGATAGGGGAACTCACTGAGATTTAGTAATCTCACCCCATTCCAATTATTATTTTTTCAGGAACAGGTTATAAGTGTTAGATTTGCTAGATGATCGGTTTCGAAGCTGCAAATGTGTAGAAGGCAGGAAGACCTCTGTAGAAGTTACCTTTCCGCTGTGCAATGATGAAGACAAGCTTCTTGGATACTCTATAATTAAGATTTATGTTGTATTCAGTTTTTTTCAATTCTTGTCTTTCACCTAGTTTGTATGTTTCTTGTATCATAAATAACATTACCGCATATTATTCTAGACATATATGTACGGGGTGTTACAACTATTAGAATGATATGCGCACCTCGCATTAGGCTTGTAACTAGGAGCAGAGGTGTTAGGATTCTTAGGAGGATCCCTCAGGGTGATCAGTTTAGCCTTTAGTAGATGTTGTAAGGCTTGAGCTAGCGACATATTGATTTTTGTGAATTGACGTCTGGGTGTATCTAGCTTGCTTCATTGTTGTGGAAGTGGTGTAGAGATTCAGAGTATCCAGGGTTCGAGCTTCCGGAATGTATATCTGATTAGAATGTTTCAGAATGTTCGGGGTTCGGGCTTCCGGAATGTATATCTGATTTGAACTTTCAGAATGTCCGGGGTTCGAGCTTCCGGAATGTATATCTTATTGGAATGTTTCAGAAGTCTGGGGGTCAAGCTTCCAGAATGTTCATCTGATAGAGTTAATTTGTTGATGGTATCTGTCTGACCAGTTGGTCGACCTAAAAGGCAAAGTTAGTACTATGTGATGTTATGAATGCAAATGCAATCTTTTCAAGGATCTTTGGGAATTTAGTTAGCAACATTAGAAATGATTTGGGTGCATCTTCGTTTGAAGAATTTTGAATTTTGTCTTTGAACGTCTTTCTTTGAGAACCAAGCTCATCATATCGAGTAGGTCATCGCCTCTGATTCGGGATACTTCTGAATTTGAAGATACATGGCCAGAGGAAAATAAATTCTCTTGCCCCTTGTTAGGTGCTAAACCATTGAATCGGAAGGTATGTGGCTAGAGGAAAATAAATCCTCTTGCCCCTTGATGGGAATTTAGTCCTTGATAAGGGCACCTGAAATTGTGCGCCCTAAATTCCTAAGATCCTTAAAAGGATTAGTTAAATCATGTTATGCTTATGATGTCATGATGTTATGCGAATGCAGTTCATTAGGCATAGTGTGAGAGAGTAAGGGCGAACAAGTCCTTTTAACAAAACCTGCAAGGAAACGAAAGTTAGTAGCAAACAAAGGCAAGTCACGCAAGTCACACAAGTCACACAATTTTTGGCTTAAGGATTGCATGGGGTCTGATCAGGTGTCCTTCCCAAGGGTATTTCTATGGATAAGGAGATTTCAGCAACGGGTTCTACAAGTTATCCAGAATTGTTAGCCCTTCTAAAGCACCCTCGGACATGATACATTCGCATCATGCAATGATACTTTGAGAAAGGACCTATCTGAATTGTAGCATCGGGTAGCGACTAGTTCTCAACATTTGTCAAGAGTACTCCCCCCACTACGTTCCAAAAGGCCAGGATGGGTTAAGGGTAACTAAAGGTCCTTGAGCTCCGGCGCACCTGTAGACACATACATAGACCCCCCCTCATTTGAGAAAGGTGTGCATATGCTATGGAGTCCTAACTCAAGTGTGAACTTCATATTGACTCATCTCCCACATATGTGAAAGAGGTCGCCATGACTATGCCACTCTTAATCTTAAGTGTTCTTGAATCCGGGAATAGGATTTGTCCTTCATTTAATTCCCAAAACGCCCTTGAAAAATTAAACAAACAAAGCAAACAATAGAAAACATTTAAGTGATTCCTAAACTTTTAAGGTAACCCCTCTTTTAATCGAAAATCCCCAGCAGAGTCGCCAGTTCTGTAATACGGTGAACTGACTTTATTGAAATATACAGATAGCAAGAGTCGCCACCGACTTTTATTTTATCCAATTGGAAAGGCAAAAAGAACAGGAAAGACCTTTGAAAGATTTTGAGTTCGGGGGGTAGGTTATACAAAGGGAAGGTGTAAGGCACCCTTTGCATCCATGGTTATCCATGGGCTCTTAATTGCTTAGCTCACTTGTTTGTTTGAATTGTTTGAAAAGTGTCGTGTGTGAATAGTAAAAAGATTTCATTAAGGACTTTATCTTGTAAATAAGCGTAGCCTTGTTTTGAAATTGTTTTGAAAGGAGGTGTGAAAAGCATTTGAATTTGTTTGAATTGAGCAAGCAATTAAGAACTATCTACCCTAAGATTGTCTTTCTTGTTCTTTAAGTCTTTCGGGCAAAAGGGTCTATCCATACCATAAGAGGGCAGGAAGTTTTTCAATTGGATGTGCGGGTCATCGAAGGGTCATCGAGAATAATCGTTCACCACAAGACTGTCCCTACCATAAAGAGGGTAGGTAGTCCGAGGGAAGGACGTAATAGTCATTTAGGCAACAGTAAGGATACCTTAGCATTCGAAGGGACTATCACCATTTAATCGAGGGACGAGATCATATTTATCGTAGGCAACTCGAAGGGACCATGATCTTTTATCGGAGGGACGTGGTGATTTTGAATCGAAGGCAGCAAGCTAAGGTACCCCTATATTCGGAGGGACTTGACTATTTTATCGAGAAGGTAGCATAAGAGGATGTTACCTTAGAGGTGAGTGTGTGTAGCAATCATGTGGTTAATTCAGATATTTATCTTGAAATAGTGAACTATCGTCCAATTAAGTAGTCTTGCCACTCCCTATTTTACTAACCACGCAATAGTATAATATATAGAAAATAAATTGCGGAAAGTAAATATCCTACGCTATTACAAAGCTTCGGGATTAGGGGGATACATAACCAAAAATGGGGGATGCGAAAAGTAAAAGTACGGGAAATAAAATTCTAATTAACTATTACATCAAAAAACTTTGCAACTTATACATCGTTTCTAGAATTTAAATAAATAACAAAATAAAAACGATAAATAAACAAGCATGCGTCAATCAACGGAGTTTGAGATGAGAAGAGAATCGGGAGAAATTTGAAATTGGAAAAATCAGGGTTAAAGGAGATTGATTGAAAACCTAAATTAATTCAATTATTAATCCTAATTCTACTTATTAAAAAAACTAAAGTTAATTTATCATAATTAAAATTATTAACTAATTTAATTATTAAGTTAAACACTAATTCTATTAAAAATAAATTTGTTATATATAAAAAAAATAGGTTAAAGCTTTCAAAAGAATTAATTTAAAAAAAAAATTAGTTAAAAGAAAACAATAAGAAACAAAACAAAAACAAAAAAGCTATGGAAATAAAAAATAATAAAAGAAATAAAAAAAACCTGGGCGAGTGGATCCAATGTGGTGCAGCTTCGAGTGTCTATGGTGTATCAGCGCTTTTTATCCTTCAGATCTTGCTTCGTGTTGATCCGATGGCTGGTGGCTGGCGATGTATTGTATGTGTGTGGGAGGGAGTCACACTGGATCTGTGTTCAACTGATTTAAAAAAAAAAAGTTGCCAAACCTGGGATCGAACCCAGGTACCTCCATATCCCAACAAACGTTGTATGCCATACAAGCTGCACACTTTAGTTGTAATTAAACACAAAAAGTAAATATAATAATGATGACAAACCATAGATTTCAAAACGCGCGCGTGGCACCCCTTTGACTCTGACCGGCCAATCAGATGAAGAGAGAGGGCTTGAAAAATTGAGTAGCCAATTAGGAATAACGAAACAACCACGCAGCATTAGTCAACCTTCCTCGTTCACTGTTCATCATCGTCCTCGCGTAGCCTGCGGAATCAACTGCGAGAATAGCTTCGAATTTACCTGCGGATTTTTCCGCAGGTTCCTATTCCCCATACCTGCAAAATTAAAAGACGCCAAACACAAACCATGCAGCAATTTGAAGTGCCCAGATCGACTAAAACAAACGCTGCGAATTCAATCGTGTGGTTAGTTTGCCTTGAAAACGTCTGGAAGTGTGAATACGAAGCCATACAAGCTCCATGCCCTAACAATGGCATAGCATAATTCCTGCATTGAAACTTGCGAACAACGATTCTAATTGATGCTAAACATCATCATGATCATATCTATATGCATAGAATCCATTAAAAACGCATGAATTAAGAGTTTGGAATTTAACAAAAACAAGACACATCGGTCTAGATGGTATGAGGCTTTTGACGTGCTTCCAACTCCAAAGGTGGCATGGTAGTGTTCCTGGGACCTTCAGGAGGATGGCTGAACGCTTGGCTTCGACTAAAAGTTGCTGGAACAAGTGTATGGTCGTGCCCTAGCTTTGTGAAATTTTTGTAACATGGAAATCCTATTCTCCTTGGCCAGAATTCGTCCTCCCATAGTCTGAGCTTGTTAGGCATATATATAAGGTTATATTAGGGCAACTTGTGGGCTTGGACCTTAGGTTATGAAGAGAAATAAAATTTTATAAAAAAAACCATGTATTGTCTTTCTAAAATTGGATCTTTCTTCCCATGCCCATGCAAACGAAAATTGTACCCTATTGTGGCATTATTTGGGCCTCCATATGATTTGAAAATAAATCTCCTTAATTTGTTTCATGATTCTTGTGTTTTTTACTTAATTAATTTGATTTTTTATGAAATAAAAAACTAAATAAATTAAATAATAGTCACAAAAATATGAGGATGAGTTTATGGGTCCTTTGTGAAGTCATAATCATGTTTTAAGTCCAAAACATAGGCCCATTAACTTAAAAGTCCAAGATTGGCCAATTAAGGTTTAGTGTATTTCCTGAAATTCGACCAACTTCTAAGCCTCGTATCTCCTTCACTACTGATCATATGAAAGTGTTCTTGGACTTTTTAGAAAGCTCAAAGAGTCCTCTAAAGGATCCTTTTGGTTTCATCTCAATTGAGTCTACCATGTCCAAGTTATGAGCTTTGAGGAAAAATGGCTTTTTCGTGATCCTTTAGAGGGACCTGTAATGTATTGGCTTATATCTTCCAAATGAAGAAATTTTGGACCTGGCATGTGGAAGACAAAGTTGTAGAGAATTCAATTTCCTTCAAGATGAGCTTTGGATGAGCAATTTTTGATGTTCCATGTGAAAGTTATGGCCGGTCAAAGTTCAGTTGACTTTCTTATAGAAAACCCTAATTTAGGAACTTTAGGTGTTGTTGATTTCTGAACTTTCCTTGATGAATCATGATCAATACTTGATCAAATGATGAATGACACTTCATAATGAGGAAGTTGACCAAAAATCAGAAGTTTTGACTTTGGTTTGACCATAGTTTGACTTTTAGGTCAACTAGTCGATTATTGATCGTTCGGGCCATTGAGTGAGCAATCTTTTGAGTCAGGACTTGAAACTTGGCATGAGGTTTATTTGACTCATATGAGAGGCCATGGATTCTATTGGAGGTATCAGAACCTGACTTTTCCTTGAAAAAGGCGAAACCCTAGTTGAAGGGTTGTTGTCTAGGAGAGTGCATATTCAATCAAGTGTTGAGACTCTGATATTCAAATGAGCTTGAGTATAAAATTGTAGTGGGCAAATTTTGGGGTATGACAATATGCGTGCCATGAATGCTATGTTTATTCTATGCTCATGTCTTATCCACATTCTTATTATAATATATTTATAAATATATATATGTGTATATATATATATATATATATATATATATATATATATATATATATATATATATATATATATATATATATATATATATATATATATATATATATATATATATATTTATATATAAATATATATATATATATATATATATATATATTATTTTTCCTTTCTTTTTTCTTTTTTTTTAGTAAGACTCCTTTTTCTTCTTTTTTAATAATTCTTTTTGGTGAATAATTGCGAAGAAATTGAATAATGCGGAAATAAACACACTTTATTAATTCAAAACTTAAATGAAAGTACAAATTAACTTATTCATGTTGTAAAAGGAAATAAACAGACAAAGAAATTAAACTTCCAAATAAATAAAAATAAAACTATAAATGACTAAGAACGCCTATGAATATCCTCCTTGAATTTGTCCACTATGTCTCTACAAAGCTCCATAAATTCCTTCACCGCTTCGGGAAGAATGATGGGAGAAGACTCCGCTCTTTCAAACTCTTTGGGATGTCTAGGATTAAATCATTGCACAAATAGACTCCGCTCATATTCTTCAAGCATCTTGGGAACCATGTTCACATGCTCATTTGTCGTAGAAAAAATTGTGTATTGTCTTTTCCAATAATCCCCTTCATCCCTTTCCGCTTCATATATCTCCCTTTGCCTTATGAATACTTGCCTAAGAGATGCCATAGCTTGAAGTGCTCTATTGTACTCACCGGTGCGCTGTAAAAGTGCCTCCTCCGTAGTTAATCTCCTTGTGCGTTCTTCTTGTCCAGAATTGCAAGCTTCTCGAAGATCAAATTTGAGATTCCTTATTTCTACCTCTTGATCTTTAGTCCTATCCGTTAATTCAAAGACTACGGCCTATAGATTTTTCTCGGATTCCGCTTTGTCATGGGAAGCTTTTTCATGACCCTTCTCCACCTTGCAATTTATATACCCTCTTGTTCCAACCTTTCATTATGTGCAATTAAATCAAAGTTAGCACTTAGGACTCCTTCGGTTGCACGCTTTCTTTTATTCCTTTGTCTATCATTCTCTTCCTTAGCGGCTTGAAGCTCTTGGCTCTTCTCCTTAAGATCGAAGCGTAGTTGGCTTTTTCGTTGGAAAGTCGATGTATGTCAAGCTCTAATTTTTCCTTTTCCTTACGGGACGCCTCTAGGCAGCCTTGATTCCTTCAATATCTTCGATGGATAGAGAAACAGGATTAGGAGAATCGGGCTTGTACGTGGGATCCACAACAAAAGGAAGAAAAATCTTTCTAACTCTCTCTTGAACCTATTTAGTCTAAGGTTCCTTAGCAACAACATTCTTCGGCCCATAGTTCTTTGTTTGAACATGCTTCCAAGCTTGAATTATCTTCTTTAATGTTCTTGGACCTCCTTTCCCATTGTCATGCAAAATTAATCCTTCCACTTGTTGATCGGAAGGCTCGCAATCCATAGAATGACCCAATTGGCGCAATGCTAACACGAGGTTGTAATTAATGCAACCTAAAGTTCCCATTAAAGGAACTTTGTTGAATTCCCCACATTTATAAATAATTCTCTCAGAATTTAATTTCCTTGCAAACCAAAAGATAGAATCCGCCTTGAGAGCTCTTAGTTTTTGAGACCATTCATGCCTAGTCAAATCTTTGATTAAATAGCTAGCCTTGTAAAGATGAGAAGTCAACCAAGAGTACAATAAATGAACACAACAAGATATCGATCCCCTTTTCTTTTCATATCGATCATGGATAGTATAATAAATATTAGCAAGAATAGTAGGAGTTGGATCCTCATTTGAATTTCTGAAGGAGGTAAAGACATGAATAGCAGCATCATCAACATACTCTGCCTTATTAGGCAACAAAACAACACCAAAAATCAAAAGAGCTAAAAAATGTCCACAAATGTCCCATTGTTTCTTTTGAGCATAAGACATAGCTTGAGCTTCTAAATAAGTTCTTTTAATTCCTTGTATTTTTCCATCAGTTTTGTGATTAGCTTCTAAATCTGCAGCGGGCACTTCCAACGCTTTGGCTAAATCAAAAATCTCAACTCTTTTTCCAGCACCTGTGTAGAATTCTTTTTTAACCCTTGAAAACCCAAGCATATCATCCATCTCCTCCAAGGTATGAGCCAACTAAAAATCCTGAAAAGTGAAACATCTAAGCGGCGGATCATAGAACTGGATCAAAGCGGTGATTGCTTCTTCTTGAACCTTAACCTTGAGCAAGTCCAGAATATCACCATAACGACCCTCAAACCTGTTCAAAGAAGTTGATGACATTTTATCCCTAATATTTCTCAATTTCTTGATATCAGGCACTGAGACGGTGAGGTGGACAATAGACTTCTTAGCATTCATTTTTCCTGAATTTTCACCAAAAAGAATTATTATTATTTTTTATTCTTCTTTTTTTTTTACCTGTGGATAAGACATGATAAAAAAAAATATGCATATGATGTATGATGCATGCAAATAGTTATACACAAAAAAACACAATATAATAATAATAATAATAAGCACATATTCAGCATATAATCACATAGGCCCTAAGTTCATAGGTTCGACGTAACGGCTCGGGAGCCTACCCTTCCCATGAGAATGTTCTAGAAGGTCTCATGGGATCGTTCGTAGCCGCCGAGACTTTTTGTCTCTTTGGATTTTGGAACAACTCATTGGTCCATAAGGTTTGAATTTTAGGGGTTGGTTCCCAGAGAGATCAGCTAAATACCCAGTCCAGCCCTCAACAAGGTCGAGCCTCGTATCAGACCTTTCCGAATATTTAACCCACTCTAAGTGGAATTATAACAAGACTCGTAGGCGATGTAGTTCCCCTCTGGTCTTAATTAAAATTCCCACGCTTAGGCTTAACAGCAATCACATATAAAACCCAACAGTGCAAATTATAACAATTAAGCATTTTATATAAATATGGCAAATAAACATTTAATGAAAATAAAAACAATAAATAAATAAATAAATAAAGAAATAAATATTTATTATTAAAAAAAATAAACCTTCCCCAAACCCTAAAAATGGCAGATTTGCCAAACCCTAAAACGCGCCAAACCTAAACCATTAACCACAAACCTAAACCCTCTCAAGCCTTAGGAGCATAATAATTCACCTATAGTGTTGTCCCCAGCAGAGTCACCAGCTGTAGCAACCTGCCCTAAAATTAAAGGTTTAGAGTCGCCACCTATTCTGAAGGGCGAATAGGAAACCCTACGCAGTATAAAGATTCAGGGTAAGTTATTATAATCAGGTTGAGGGAAGGTGTTAGGAATCCTCAACCCTTTCCTAAAGGCTGCATTATAGAATAAAGGTTTATGGCAAGATTTATAAGGCTAATAGCTAATGAAATGAAAAGAGTAAAAATTGAGATTTAAAAGGAATTGAAATTATAGGGGGGAGACTCGCATTGTTACCAAGTGCCTACGTATCTCCTTATGGAGAATCAGAGTCAACGTAGTTCGGGCACAGGGTTGTACGCCTTAGAATTAGAATTTCGTGGTTTGAAATTGTTTAAAGGATTTTTGAGTGGCTTGCCGTGGTTTGAATTTGATTTGAAGATGAGAAGGTTTTGAGGTTTGGCGTACAACCCTGATTTGATATGGCACCGTTAGATGCGATGACCATTAGATTTGGTCAGTATAGTTAACGGATTAATAGGGCATCGCTGGTTACTCAGATTTATAGAATCGATCGTCGCGGGCAGCGAATTAAATGTATTTTAAATTTCATATATTTTTTATCTCTCGTCTAATGCGACTAATAGATTTAGTCCGGTTGAGGAGAGAATTAATTTAGAATTAATAAAATTATAGATTAATTAAAAAATTATTTCTCGTCTAGCGACTAATGGATTTAGTCGGTTCAAGGAGAAAATAAAATTGAATTAAAAAAACAAACAATCAAACAATTAACATTTTTTTTACAAAATTAATTAATCTAAATGTTATTTTTAACTTTGTATTAGGGGGGTGTATTATGATAAGGGTAAAAAATTTGGGGTGGGGGAATAGTAATAGGGTTAAGCCCACTAAGGCTTTTAGTCCGTTAGATTGGGTGTGTGGAGGGTGCATGCTGTTACAATGAGGAAACGAGATTTGGACCGTCACCCAAGATCTGAGCGTTGACAGGGGCATGATCATGAGGGTGCTTGGTAAAAGTGCACGCTGGATCATGTCCAGACATGCAGACAGGTAGCCGTAGATGGGCCACGCGTCTTTCATCCAACCGCCGGATGCGAGTTAACCCCCAAAACAAAACAAAAAAAATCTTCACTTCACCAATCTCTCTCTCTCCTTGTTTCTCCCTCTCTCTCAAGTCCCCTCATCTTTCTCTCACCCCTTCAAACGTTACCCAGAACCCCAGCCACCAAACCACCGCTAACACCCCTAAATCGCCCTCAATGTTTTAACCCAGAAAACCCAGAAAAATTCAGAATTAAGAACAGTCGGCACCCTAACCCAGATAATCGTAAACCCCAATCCTAGATTCGAACCAAAATCCCCAGCAATTTAAATCGGATGCATGCAATCACATATTCATAAGCTAAGTCCGGTTTTTAGAGTTACCTTACTTTCTTCAATTTTTGGATCGTGTTAGCTCCCCCTCGCTCTAATCCTTTTCTTCTTTCTCTGTTCGCAGGTATTGAATATGAAGATCAAGCGGCGGCGCTTAGGGTTCTCTCTCTAGCAAAATTTCCGAATCCCTCTTCTAATTTCTTCTTTCCAATTTATAGTATTAGGGTTAGATTATGTTAGGAAATTAGAGATTAAGTTTTAGGAAAGATTCAATTCGTTTTCCATTTGATTTGTTAATTGATTGTAATATAATTTTATTCAATAAAATTTTTTATTCTCGTTTTCAATTATGATTCGATTGAATTTGTTAAGATTAGATTTAATTGAAGATTGATTCTGTTATTTGATTGATTCATACGAAGATTTGATTTCGTTTGGTTGATTGAGTTTGATTCACGGCAAATTCTGGGCCTGGGCATGAATGAAATTTTTTTAGGGTTTCTTGTGTTGTTGAGCGGCGCTGTAGAGACGATGAATAGTGGCCAGGTCGGGTAGACCCGGTCCACTACCTCCTGGTCCATGTAAGAAAGAACCGACCCATTATCTTTTTGTTTTCTTTTCGGCCCAAATGGACAACAACAACAACCCACTAACAAAAAAACACTAATAATTTTGTTTTACTTATTTAATTACTTTATTAATTAATCAGTATAATAAACTTAATTAACTAATAATATACCCCTAATAAAACCAAATGATAATACTAATTAATAATACCCTTATATTTATCAATGTTATATTAATAATTATAACAACAACTTTATAGTTAGTAAGTAATAATAGTAATAAAAAAAATTAAATGAACAAATGGGCCCAAAATGGATTGGACCTCTAATATTTGCTACTCACACCTCCTCTTATTTTAGACCAATTTACACGGGAATTTTATAAGAGATCAGGTTTAATAATAGGTATATTAAACCCTATGGCTCCTAATTTTTAATGCCCTTAATAAACTGACAGATGCAAATTATGTCGGGTAAATTTTGGGGTATGACATCTTCTCGGTTGATGTAACACCGACCATCTCTAATAATGGAAGTCTATACTTGTTGATCTTGTAGGTAGAATCGAGAAGGAGCACCGTTGGGAAAGTGTTGAACAACTTTATTGAATCTGGATGAGTCCAAACAATATCTCGGACCGTAACCAAGTTCTGTACCATGACACGTATTTGTTATCATCCAACATCTTCAACAGTTGTAGCATCTCACTTCTATCTCCCCTAATCGCCTTATTGTTGTGGTACTGGATGTTATACACTTGCCTTATATTTGATACGTTGTCGGGTTCCTTCCATTTCAATGCGACAAGTATATTTTTCACTTAAACAAGATTCAAGGACATGTCATTTATACATGTCTTCTCTTCCACATTGAGCCGACATACGCTAAGATGTCCTTGTAATTTTCCGCACATGTCATGGTTATGCAAACCACAAATAACTCTAAATCTCCACTTATTTCTAGCCACCATCTAACCACAGACTTTAAATTGACACTCACATTTTCTAGTATTTGTGTCATCTCTTTTAAACTTCCTTAGAGGAAGATGGTATTTCCCGCTTCTTTCGCACAACTTTGTTACGAAAGCGTTTGTTCTTGCCGTACCATTATCTGATCTTCCTATTACCGCATCAAAACCAAGTTCAGTTTCATTCCTACGAATCCATGTGAGCATGCTTTCACGATCATCAAACTCTTTCTTGTTATTAAATTCACCGCCGACATCTACAACCTTTACGACTACCCCTTCAAAATTTGGAGAAACAATTGCGGAAGGAACTAATTCTCTTGAGATGTTGTCGGGGTGCACCATACCTATTTATAAGCAATAGCACAAATAACCCAGAATCACAAGAATGCTGGAAAAAACAGCACAAACACGCTCCGTAGATGCACCCCTAGAACGTGTTCATCTTCAACACCTTCCGTAGATGTACCTACGGAAGCAACGTTACATTTTTTTACAAAAACTTGATTGATAATGTGAGCAATGTAATGGATAAAGATGAATATTTTCCTGAAATTTTGTCTTCTCTTGCTCCATTAGATTTGTTGCACCAAAAAGTTGAAGCTTTAGAGTGAAAAATGATATTGATGGTATACGGTTTTTTAGGATGGTGAGAGTGAGTGTTGGAGAAATGTACCAATGGGGGAGTGATCATGGTGGTTCAAACATATCAGATTCTTCCATAGATACATCTACGAAAAATTTTGGCGCTAAGTTTTTCAGTAGATACATCTACGAAAAATTCCCATAATTGAACTAATCAACATTTTCTCCCAAAATACACTAGTTTAAAATACTTCCGTAGATGCACCTCCAGAAAAATTCAAATTTTGGCATAAAAAAGGTGCTTTCGGACGTGCATTTACAAAAATAAGGGCACAATTGAAATTTCTCCAGCTGCCTAAGAGAATCAAGGGGTGTAATGAGATATTTCCAATAATATAAACATTTCTATGGTCAACCTTCTCTTACGCTAAGAATCACCCCGCAGAAAAATTTGTGACTTGTACTTGAAATTGCCTATATTTGCATTCTTCTATGAACGATTCCTATACAAAACTAGTAGAAGACTTGTGCGTCTGCATGGATAAAAAAAAGATGACATATATATTCAAAACTTTAGAAAATTTCTTCACCCACCTCCTAACCTTTTTGGCCACCTCTGGTGAATTTACCACAATACCCCTAGTTTCGGAAGTTCATTTCCGAAAACGTACTTTTTTTGAGAAAAAAAGTTGTTTTCGGAAATGTATCTCCGAAAAAGTGTTTTTTTAATATAAAATATTGATTTCGGAGATGCATCTCCGAAATAAAGTTATTTTTCAGAAAATGTGGTGTTTTCGGAAGTTCATCTCCGAATTCACTCCCTTGGAGGAATTCAGAAATGTACTTCCGAAATATTGTCTGGACAGAAGAAAGATGAAAAACAAGAATGATTCGCTTTATTTAATTGGGTGAAGATTACATCGATCACATTACATAAGATTAAAGTTACATATTGTTAAACAAGGGTAGGTGAGGATGAGTCAACATTTTGATAACGTCGGCCCCCGATCTTTGATGTTTCGCGTCCAACTCGATCGGGCCCTTCGAAGAAAATCGGTCGAACATTGTCCACAAAACCGCTAAATCTTCGTCGTTCTTGATCTCAAAAGGTGTGAATTCAATTCCTCCCTCGTCGTTAAGCGATGGCGAGCGGTACTCGAGCTTGACAACCTTTCGATTCTCGGGTAAGTGCAAAAGAGTGTTGAGCGGCATTATCAACTCCGCAAACGGCGTGTCGCGCTAGAAGCGAAATTGGAACAGCATCGGGTAGCCGGTGGTGAAGTAGACAAATCTTTTGATAACTTTATCCTATCAACCACAACATCGGCTTTGATAACTTTACCATTTTCATCCGGCCTATCTTTTGTCCCAACCGCGGGTTTCAACTTGCTTCTCACGTTGCAAGCTATATGATACCGGCAAAGTAACGCGGTAGATGTCGGGAAGACGGTATCGACCGCATTCATCAAAGCATTGTCCCCGGTCGGTGACAATGACGTTTGGCATAACCTCTTGATCAACTAACAAAGACTTGCAAATTCTCAAGGCCCATGTAAAGTTGTCTTCTTTTTCACACTCCAAAACAGCAAACCCGACCGAATAAGTCTTGTCCGTCGAGGTCACACCGACTATCTCTAGAAGAGGAAGCCTATATTTGTTTGTCTTGTACGTCGAATCCATGACTAAAACGGTTGGAAATGTGTTGAATAATTTGATACTTTCCGGATGAGTCCAAAAAATATCACGCACCGTAACTTTGTCCTCGGAGGTTCGGAAGCTTGAAACATATTTGTTATCGCCTAGTAGTTTCAAAAGTTGTTGCATTTCCGACCGAGGGCCCATATTCAAAACTTTGAGATTGCGTCGTTCATTGTAAACTTGGTTGATATTTGAAACGCTATCCGGTTTCTTACGCTTCAAATCGGCAAGTATGTTGCGAGATGCCACTTTGACTATCGTTAAGTCCGATATCACATTCCTCTCTTCGCGGGACAAACGACACGCCATTGGATGTCCGTGTAACTTGACATCCAAGGCATGATTATGAATTCCACAAATTACGGTTAACCGCCACAAATCATCATCCCTCCGAGTAGCACGCAACTTAAAAGGACACCCGCATTTTCTCGATCCAGTGTCGTCGTGTTTTAGCACCCGGTTTGATTGTACCTAACTCCCACCTCGTTCGCAATTCAAAACAACGAAAGCTTTCCGCCTACTATTTCCGTTGTCCGACCTTAAAATAACAATTCCAAATCCAAGTTTACTAGCTTCGTTCCGAACTCACTCAATCAATTGTTCGCGACTACCGAAGCTCTGATCATTTGTAAATTCTTGCCAAACATCAACCGCATTGATCATAGGATTAACGTCGATAACCGGATCGTTATTAACGCTAACAACTACTGGAACTACTGCGTCATCATCTTGCACAATGTTGTCCGGATGCATCATACCTAACAAATGAAAAAATTAGCAAAAGTTGGCCAAAACAGTTTTTTTTTACTGCAAGGACATATTTCGGAAGTTCATTTCCGAATTTTGTTAGGTAATATATTTCGGAAATGAACTTCCGAACCATATCAGTTTCTGCATAAAATTCATCAATCAATGTAGTGAAATAAGGGAATAAATGAGTGATGTTTACCTGAAATTGTAGCTTTCTATGCTTCCTTTAACGTGATCAACGGTTTGAAACTTGATTTTAGGACGAAAAATGGATGGAGATTGATTGGGTTTTGGAGAGGGTTTGGGGAAGTTTTGGAGAAAAATGATGAAATAGTGAAGGAGGGAAATTTGTATATGCAGCAATATTTTCGGAAATGAACTTCCGAAAATATTCACGGTTTTGAATTTTTTTGACTTCGGAAATGTATCTCCGAAAACACCACTTTTTTGGTGTTTTCGGAGATGCATTTCCAAAGTCAAAAAAATTTCAAAAAAAAAAAAACTTCGGAGATGCATCTCCGAAACAGGGGCAGTTTTGGATTTTCGCTGGGGGTGACCGCTATAGGAAGGTGGGTAAAGAAATTTTCAAACTTTAAGAGATTAAATATTTAAATAACTTCATTTATAAAGTGTTCAACCAATTTATTTTTCATATAAAATTAATCTATGAATTTATGAAATTTGAAGTGTTTATTAAAAATTGACCACCTAATCGTGTTGATTATATGTGTTGGATAGTATTGATTGGACTTATGGATAATTGAACCCGGGTCTTTGATCGCCAAAACAATTGTAAAAATTTTCTTTTATCATAAATGTCTATAAAATCATGCTAGTAAATGATTATGATTTGCTGGTAGTGTAAATTTTTTACCTAATACATAACAAATAAATATATTATAAAATCTCAAAGAAAAAAAAAATCTAGCATGCTCAAACTGGTTTATTTAACATTACATTCATCTTTGATTAAAACCACAATAACACGATTAGGAAGTATTTGTAAGAGTTTACTTGAATACATTTAATACAAACATTCATATTAGTGTTTGGAAACTTGCACAACAATAACTTAAAAGTAAAGATATAATTAGACTCCCTCAAATAACTTAACAACTTAGAACTAAAAATACACCCCTTTTGACATTATTTTCTTTCACCAAGCATAATTTAGGAGAGAAATTGTTTAAGGCTCCTATTATAAATACTAGTCTCTCCAAGTGAGCCAAGTGGCCTGGCTCCTTTATCTCTTGAAATGTTGCTTTATTTCCAAGTTTAATGTAATATGTATCAAACACTTAAACACTTAAATAGTAGATAAATTGCATATAAACTTTAAGAATGGTTTGAAATAATTGAAATTTTGTGATCTAAAGTTTTTACTCTATCATCTTCTGTGCAATATCTGGTTTGATGAGTATGTCTTTGTCAACCCATAAAAGAAATATTTGCTGCAAAGGAAAATTGTGTAGTTAGTAATTATTAATTAATAAAATAAAAACATAGGTTTTAGAAGAATTTTAAGGTATCACATAGAACATTGTAAAAAAGAGTATTAGCATCCAATGAATATGATGAAGAATAAATAGACCACTTGATGTGGAAAAGGATTTAAAGTGTGGCTACAACAATCAGTTTGATCAGAAGAAGCTGTTGACATTTATTCAAAAGGTTGATCTGCTCCGCCATTGTCGCTGACGTTGGTTCAGCCTGAGCAACCCCGTTCTTTGCTGTTGGTGCAGCGACTAAGGTTGATGCAGATGTAAAACTTAAAAGCTATAATTATCAGCAATGATAACCTTGTGAGTGCTTAATACAGTAGAAGCTTAAAATCAATGATTACCATGTGAATTCTTTTATGATATGCTAGTATAAAACTTAAAAGCCGTATAAAATTTATGCTAGCGCATTCATACTCCAGTTAATAATATGCATAAAACTTGCAATTCCTTTCGTATTTCCATCTTGTAGAAAAGTTTTCCATATCCATTTATCTATCTTTGTTGGCTACACAAAATTCTGGAGAGAGAAACATTTAAATTACTTTATGAACTTTGAATGCGTGTCAATGTTGTCCGACTGAAATCTTCAACATTGCCAAATTTCTACAAATGAAAACAATTCAATAGGCAGATTCAAAACATAACACATAATACTAACACCTATACAAGAACTGTCATGATCAATCAACTACATGAATTAAAAATATACCCTTGGAGCAGGCAAACTACGTCCTTCGACTTGAGTAAAGCCTGTTCTTACAGTAATTCCACAACTTTGAAGCAGAGGTTCAGCACCATAGTTGCTGGTTTTAAGTGCTTAAAACAAAAAGAACCCTACGACCAGACATATGGATGACATAGCAATATCAATTAAAACTTGGCAAAACAACTTACATATAATAAAAATCTCATCCTCTGTTGTGGCTTGTGTCTGGACTTCTCTATTAATGAAGCCCTTTGAAGTGTAGACAGAGCTAAAGGAAAAAACATGAACAAAAGGAGTTAATAACCAAACATGCGATTTAAACCGTTGAAAAAACACAATATGTAACAAATGGAAAAATGTAAATTCACCTCAATTGGTATATACTAGAAAGTTACCCGCGCGATGCGCGGCTGTTTGCATATATAATAATTGAATGTGTATTTTAAAATAAGCTAAATATTTTATTTAAGTTTATTGTATATAATAATATGATGTCATCCATGCTTTGATAAAAAAATTGTAACAAAAATTTCTGTCTTCATATATTGTTAATAGATAATATTATTTAGTTATATTTAAATATTACTTTTTATTTTTAAAGACAATCAATTCTTTTGCATTTATTATGGTTTATATGAGAATTAAATGAATTTAAATGGTTAATTAAAAGTTTTAAAAAGTAATAGATGGATTTTAAATAAATTGTATATTAAAAAAATTAATAGAACAAAAAAATTAGTTTATTTAAAAAACCTATATTCTGATTAATTGTTTTAACAAAAATTGTTACATTTTTTTTATAATGAACTGTGATGATATTTAGTTCAAATGTAGAAATTTAGAGTAAAAAGTGTGACTCTTTAAATATTTTAATAGTGTTTGAAATTACCAAATTTAACGATTGTGTAGAAAAATATTAATGATAATAATAAAATATAGTAATCGAAGGTTTCAAACATTATTATAGTATTGAAGAGTTAAAATATTATATACATAAATTAAATTATAGAATAACATGTTTGCAAAGAAAAATATAATGACAGAGATATACTATAATACTGAGATCAATTGGTTCAATTTTTTATTATTGTTTAAATTTAAAGTGAAATATTTTACTTATAACCTTTATCTAATATGAAAAATATCGAAATTGAATATTATTTATAAAAAGTAGTTTAAAATGATATAAGTAATTATCAAATATCAATTAAAATTCAATTTTTAGATATAACAGTTTAATAAATTAAATTGTTTTTAAATTTTTATATTGAAATGTGTACAAAATCAACCAACGCGTTAAGATAAATTATATTTTGTAAAATAGAAAATATGGTTTATTATAAATAACAATTAATATTCAAATTTTAGATATTAAATTTCATTATATTTAATTGGTATTAAATTTAATATTAAAATATGTATAAACCAATGGTAGCTCAATTTCTCATTGTTATCGGTCAAAATATGGGATTCAACTTGGAAAAAAATTATAATGGATCAAATCTCCTATTTAATATATAATAAAAAAGTTAAATGAAAAATAAAGACAAAAAATGAATACACTTGAAATTTCATACCTTTTTTATTCTTCCAATTATTTATAGAATTAATAATATAAGAATTAATAAAAATAGATGTATTTATGTCAACAACAGTCTCTTAAATCTCAAGAGCAACAATGAGCAACAATGATATAAGAATTAATAATAATTAATAATAATATATTCAGCTAACTATTAAAAATAATTATTATAATATTAATAAAAATATAATAAATTTCAATTAAGATATTTAAAAATAAAATAAAAGAACATAGAATATAAATTTTATTTAACGAAATAAATAATATTTATAGATCTCAAATATTTGTTGTAAAAATTTCTCAAAAATATGAATAATTTTTTACTGTAATTTAATATAAACATCTTCAATACTATGAATTAATTATAGTAATATAACTATTTATTTATTAAATTGATTACACCATATCAATATTTTCATGAATCATTTCTATTTAAATTAATAATAAACTCAAAACATCTTATCAACAAAAACTATAATTTTGTTTGGTTTATTATAAATTATAAATCAAATATAATTAATAAAAAAAAAGAAAATTTCTATAGTGGGAGGGTATGACCTTCCCCACTTAATTAACAAATGAAAGGAAAAATAAAATAAATAAAGAAATAAAACAAAATCATTTTTTTCAAACGTTTTTAATCCTATACAATATAATATTTTAGTGAGATATTTTAATCTAATTTCTTAAAGAAATAAACACAACATACACATAAGTTAAAGAATATAATCAATATTACAATACAATCAACTTAAAAACTAAATATTTTTTAATATAATTTAATACATGAATTAATTATAGTAATACAATTTTTATACTATGAATTAATTTAATAGATGAATCTTCAATACTATGAATTAATTTAATACACGAATCTTCAATACTATGAATTAATTATAATAATATAATTTAATACATGAATCTTCGATACTATGAATTAATTATAGTAATATAATTTTTTAGTTATTAAATTGATTACACCATATCAATATTTTCGTGAATCATTTGTATTTAAATTAATAATAAATTTAAACACATATTATCAACAAAATGTATAATGTTGTTTGGTTTATTGTAAATCGAATATACATAAAAGAAAAAAATTCAATAGTGGGAGAGCGTGATCTATCTCACTAAATTAACAAATGAAATAAAAAAACAAAAAAATAAAAACAAAACAAATAAAAGATGAAAATATAAAAATATAAATTAGAAAATCTAAATGTGTATTTCATTATGTAAAATTTTGTAGGATATGTTATTGGCTTGTCAATTTGTCAATGTATCGATGTGAAATTATATTTAAGTTAAGTGACTTACGATTTAACCATTATTCATATATCCTAAAGATTTAAGTAAAATGACTTACAATTTAACCATTATTCTTATATCCTAAAGATTTAATTTAAATGACTTTACAATTTGACCATTATTCTTATATCATAAAGATTTAAGTTAAATGACTTTACAATTTGACCACTATTCTCCTATCCTAAAGATCTTCCTTGCAATATTTTATCTTCGCTAAACCTGCAAAAATATATATTATATTTTATATGAAAATAAAATAAATGTGTATGAAGTTTAACAAAAAGATAAACAAATTTATAAATAGTTATTGGGAAAAAAATATTCTTACTGATTGAAATAGTTATTAGACATGCAGATCCTAGAAAAGAATAAATGGGTAGAAAATGTTAGCAAATGAAATTGAAAAAAAAATCGTTGTTATGAGATATGAAAATCCTAGAAAAGAACAAATAGGTGAAAAATGATACCAAATGAAATTGGTAAATGATGAAGGTAGTATCAGGAGTGATTATAAAGGTGTGTAAAAATACAAAAAGACACTATTTTATAACCGTTTTTGTAGACTATTATTAATACTATTAATAATATTAACAACATTTCATTAAAACATTCCATAAAAAATAGAAGAATTTAAAATTTTAACTCTTTTACGTTACATAAAATAAATAACAATGATTATTGGATTAATCACTATTTATTTATCAATTGTTATTTATTTTGTCCATTTACTCATTATTCTATTTATTATTATTTATTTATGCTACATGAATGTAATCAATTTGTAAAAAAAACGTAATTGAATACTTATTACATACTCTTTATAATATAATTAACTTAAAATTTAGATTTTTTATGATTAATAAACATTTTTGTAGAAACTCATAGATATAAATTGTTTTTTATTTTTTTAATTTCAAATAATTTAAATAATTATTATTATATTTTTTTAATATTACCTGAATACATTTTAGTTTATATTATAATATTAATTTGTATAAATATAAATAATAAAATTTTAAAAACAAAAAAAATATAACTAATATACACTATAGAAACAATATTATATAATCTAACCTCTGAATTTTTTAATTTTCAATTAAGACAAATTTTTGTAAAATAAAATATTCAAATTTAGAAATTCATAAAAATAATTTGATTTTTTTATAAACTAATAATATAAAAAAATATTAAAGATAAACTCATCATTAAAGTGTATTAGTTAAAATTTAATAATTATTAAAATGAAATTTTATTTTATTTTATACTTACATATCATTATTAGTTATAATTTTAGTGATTATTAAAATAAAATTTATTTTTTATTTTTTAAATTAAAACCAAAACAGAAAAAATTAGAAAATTATTCAAATTATTTTATGCAATACCTAAAAAAAGAACATTATTCAAATTATTTAAAACAGAAAAATTAGAAAATTAGTGTGATCATAATAGAAAAAAATTATCAAAGTTATTTAGAGTTTTTAATATAATTTAAGAAAAATTTATTTAATATATTTATTTGCTGCAAATAAATTAAAATCGTATTTATATATATTTTTATTTTTTCTCTATTATAAATTAATTATATAAAAGTTATTTAGAGTTTTTAATATAATTTAAGAAAAATTTATTTTAACATAAATAAGTTATTTCTCAAATGTTTTATATATTTAGATATTATATATTACATATTTATATAATTGTTATTATTATTTGTGATTTCATATTATATTATTATTACGATTATTATATTTATTTATTTTATTTTTTATATAGAGTTAAATTAATAAAAGTTAAAATTATGATTTTTGTTTAGATTTATTATCGATGTGACATGTGGCAAATTTGGTTTAGAGATACTACCAAGGTGACATGTGGCTAGGGTTGCCATCATGACAACCTTGGATTTATATATATTAAGATTAAGATTAAGATGTTGGCCATTTAGGCCTGCCGATATTAATGCATGGTAGATCGACGGAGAAGCGCAGATCTATGTTACATACATTAACAAAATAATCCAAACCAGTCATCTCTTCAGTACCATCCCCATCCCTTTTCTTCAATGTAAAGCTGCAAAACAAAACTCATCATTAAGAAAAATTAACTCATCATGCAAAACAACTCTGGAATTACAATGCAGCACATACGTAAGCTCTTGCATGGGACATCACTGAGTCCATAGATTTTCCCCTCTTGATTGGATGGATGAGTTTTTGCCCTCGGATTTTTAGTTTCCTTTTATACTGATTAATGAATGATAATATACAAAAGGGTTAAGTATATTTTTGGTCCTGGTAAATATCTCAAACTTCATTTTTAGTCCCTATTAAAAAAATGACATATTTTGGTCCCAACAAAATTATTATGCACGTAGTTTTAGTCCTTACTGTTAAACCTATGTGTATTTTTGAATGATTGTTTTACAGACATGTTTAGAATATTATAAAAAGTTCATCCAAAAAAAAGAACTCAAAATTTGATTTCTAAGTCGAGATTTATATTACTTTTATCATAATTTTTTGAAATTTAAAAAATTCATATTTAATTCTTCTCATTTTAAAAAATTATATAATTTGGTAATGAAATAAATTATGAAATGCCAAGAATTTTAAAACAACATAAACTAACCAAAGTTAACAATAGACATTAACATAAGAAAAAAAATGGCCTCCGTTGCGCTTCGTCAGGCGGCGGCCTCCGTGTAGTCTCGGTGGTTTCCCAAGTAACCTTGGTTAGGGTTCGACTTCTCTTTTCCGTCTTCGGTTTAAATTCCTTATCTTAGGGTAAGGGACCCTGTCGGAAAGGGATTTTGTTCGCACTCTGATTTAGGGTTTTCTCGGTGATTCCCCGTGACTAGCTTTTCAAATTCTATCTTCACTACGCCAAATTTGGCTTTTAGCAGCACCCCTACGAAAGCGCTTTTAGGAAAAGCGCTGGCATAGGCTTCACTAAAGACAAAATTAAAAAACACGCTAAAAAAGCGCTCTAATAGTGGGGGGGTATGAAAGCGCTTTTAAGAAGCGCTCTGGTAGGGGGGGGGTTGTGAGAGCGCTTTTCAAAAGCGCTCTGGTAGGTGGGGGGTACGAAAGCGCTTTACAAAAGCGCTCTGGTAGGTGGGGGGAACGTGGGGGGAACGAAAGCGCTTTTCAAAAGCGCTCTGGTAGGGGTGTTTAATGAGAGCGCTTTTTGTCAAAAGCGCTGGTATAGACCAGGCTATGAGAGCGCTTTTCAGAAGCGCTTTAGTAGCCTTTATTACTAAAAATTAAAAACCAAAACACGCGTTACTGTTTCTCATTTCTCTCTTTCGTTTTCTGCAGAACCCTTCCGTCCACCACTGTTCTTCATCCACAAACCCTCACTGCACGCGAAACCCTTCCGTCCACCACCATCGGCAACCACCGTCGGCGTCCCTCCGTCGGCTTCTCCTCCGTCACTCGTTTTATCCACCGCCGGTGAGTTTTAGGTTTAATTTTCAGTGAAAATTTTATTTGGTATCAAAGATTGAACTTCTGCCTGCAACTTGTTTGATGAAATGCCTGAAAGAAATGATTTGAGTTGATAATTGATGAAATGCCACAATCCTTAGTAGGTATTTTTAAATTCTAAGTTGATTTACTTCCGCTTTTCATGATTCAAAAATCCATGGTTTTTTGGCTGTAGTGTTGATAAAATTCTGAAGTTACTGAATACAAAATAGACTTGCCACTGTTTATCACAAAATTTTGGCATTTCATCAAACAATAGTAACATAGTACGGCTAAACTTGCACCATGAGTATCACAAAATTTTGGCATTTCATCAAACAATAGTATCACAAGTGTAGCTTATTAATGTATTAGAATGAGACTTTTCTATTAGAATTGAGTTAACCAAATCTTTGTGCCATCTTCAAATCTTTGTCTCTGGTTTCTACTTTAAAATATATATTATATACTTTTATTTATATATAATAACTCTATGATATATATGTTGTGTGTGTATGAGATTGAGAGTGATGGTATATATATATTGTACAATAAATTGGCTTGTTCAAGGATGCCAAGTACTGTAAAGTATGAGAATGACAGCACATAGAGAAATTAAATAATAAATAATATATAATAATAGTAATAATATATACCTTATGAGAGTTGAATTAATGAGGAAGAGAGAAGGTAAAGAATGAAACAAGAGTGAGTTAATGTATATAGACAAGGATGATTCATAAGGTTTGCTTTTGAGCAAAAAGTTTTATAGCTTCGTGTGAGTTAATATATATGTTACGTTTTATTGCTTCGGATTCATTCCGTTTATACTTTGCGTTTTGACAGAAACACATTAGTTTTATGTGTTTAGAGAGTTAATATAGGAGGTACTTACTAACTTTGTGAATTGACTTCCATTTGACTTGTATAGATTGTTAGCTTATTAATAGTGTACTAATGTGCTTTAGTTTGTTTGATACAGGTTCAATGGCTTCAGATAGAGATGCTCCACCTGAAAACCCACCTGAAAACTTACAAGAAAACTCACAAGAAAGAGTTGCTTCGGATACAAATGCTCCACCTGATACTGAAGCAAAAGAGGTTGCACGAGGCATCACTATTATGAGGAGTATCATACGACATAGAGACCAAGGATTAGTATACCGATTGGAATGGAATTCTGATAAACAACCAATTGGTCCTAATTCTGCAAAGTTGACAAGTTATATTGGTACACTTGTCCGTATGCATATTCCGGTCTCCATAGCTACCTGGAAATCGAAAACGAAAAATTTAGAATTGGAGGAGAAAAAACAAGCGATTTGGGAAGAGCTTCAGGTATATATCATATATGGTTAATTGTTGTTATTATCTTGACGATAAATTGTTTAAATTATTTATACTAACACACTATGCGTACGTTTTTTTGCAGAGGACTTTTGAGATACCAGATGAACGTAAAAGTTACATACTTAGTTTGGCCGGCAAGAGATATAGAGGGTGGAAAAGTTTTTTGACAAACACCTATCTTAAGGATAAAGATGGAAAATTTCTTAAAGATGCACCGGGACGGCCAACAAAGTATGCGACCTTCATTGATGAAGCAGATTGGGCTGAGTTTGTAAAGCAAAGAGATGAAGCTTTTCAGAAAAAGAGTGCCACGAATAGGGAGAGAGCATCCAAACCCGCGTATCCATACAAAAAAGGGCGTTTGGGATATGCACGCTTAGAGGATAAAATTGTAAGTAAATAGAAATTCGATTTAATTAATTGTCTACATGTGCATGTTTTAATTGACGATTTTATCGTTTGTGTCAATGCATAGTTGGAGGAGAGTAAAAGTGAGGAAGCTTCACTTCCTGTACATGTGTTGTGGAAGGAAGCTCGTGTGGGCAAGAATCACGCTGTCGATCCCGATGTTCAGAGAGTTTATACTGAATGTGTAAGTATAATACTGTGTCTTTAATTAAATCAAATGTTTTTTAATATATAAATGACTTTTTATCTCCACTAATAATTATTTAAATGTAAATGAATTACAGGAGACCTTGTCGCAATCGGCATCCACCGGTGAGGAGAGCGTACTTAGTAGAGTACTAGATGCTCCCGAGTATCCCGGTCGGGTGAGGGGTAAGGGTCATGGTGTGACTCCAACCTCTTTTTACAAGAGTCCTAGGAGAAGAAATCCTTCAAATGAAGAAGTGTTGCAAAAGTTGGCGGAATTGCAAGCACAAGTCTCTGAATTGCAAAGAGATAAAGAAGTGTATATGAGAGAAAAGTGCAACACTTCATCGGTGAAAGAAACTAGTGATAAGGCTAGTATCAACTATCAAAGGAAATTTCCCGAGGTAATTATAATTTTTTTTCCTTTTAAATTGTTCTATTTTATTAATGATAATGACTTTATATTTACTTTTGGTTTAGGGCATTTCATCTTGCCAACTATACTTATCGGAACCGAATTATCGACTAGTTGGCAAGGGAAAAGTGCACAACACTTCGGGAGATTTACTTCACCACAGACCGCTCCCGGATGGACACCTGAAAGTATCGGTGGATGTTGTATTAGATCGTGATGCGATTCTACCGGTACCTGACATGGTCTCAGAGACGACATTGCTGCGAGATGCAATAGGATCGTTTGTTGCATGGCCCTCGGAGCTCATTACCATTAGTGATGAGGTAAATTGAAAACGATTATGAATCATTTAGTTTTCGAATGTCAATTCTAAACCGTTTATTAATTATGTTTTACATTTTATTTTTAGACTGCTCCTATAAAACCCGCAATTAAGGGTAAAGGGATTTTACAGGAGGAGGAGTCTGTTGCATCGCTAAAAGAGGTACATTTAAAGTGTTAATATATAATCTGAATCAAAATATGCATGATTTTATATTTTACCTAACTTATATGATTTTTAGGCATCCGCTCGGGAGTCACAACAAGTGACGCAGCAGGTTCGTAGTGTACCACCCAGTGGTCCTCCGAAGCAAGCGGCAAGAAAAGGCGGTGCTTTTGTGCCTCGATACCGGGCGACACTCGCAACAATGGTTGATATGTCCGATATGAAGGATGGTGCTTTACGGGAAATCGATATGGATGAAAGTGTCTTCGGTATTGAGTTCAAGTCACATATTACAATTGATGACTTGCAAGAGATTTTTAACCAAGATCAACTAGGCGTCAGTAATATGCATTCATACATCCGGTAATATTCACTCATCCGATATATTATTTAATTAGTCCCACAATATAATTTATTTACACTTTTCAATGAAAAGAATCTAATGTTTATTATGTTTTTATTTAAGGTTGTTGTATGACAGAGTGTTGCGCGGGACTGCATTGTCTAACAGATTCCGGTTCGTGTCTTCCGCCCATTGCAGCGGAATGGAAATTGTTTCGGATCCGGAATCTGTTAGACAGCGCTTAGTCGATAGATTCATGTCCACCGGCAATACAGAATGTCTGCATCTTTGGGCGTATAATACCCGACCAGTAGGGTTAGTTTCTCATTCTTTATTCATCTAATCTCTGTTTCTTTAGTGTATAGCAATATTTTCATATAACCTATTGTTTTAATTTATAGAGCACACTGGTTGCTGCTTGCTATCAACCCGATAAGGGAAGTCGTGTATTATCTGAATTCGGTAAAGGGTGAATGGACCAATTATCCGGCCATGAAGGAAATCGTTGATTTGTAAGTGGGATCGTTCTAAATATATATTCGTGTATATTTATATATTTACTTATTTGTGGGATTGATCTAAACATATGCTTTTATATATTTGTTAATTAGATCAATACAAGTATTCCGTAGTCAACGGGACGCACAGGTATCCCGGACTAAATCAAACAACATCACCTGGATCGAAGTGCAGGTACATTACTTTTCACAAATTTGCTTATAATATTTATGCTACTTGGTAAAACAAGACAACTTATATAGAATCTTATTTGTTTTTCTATGTAGTGTCCGCTACAGCGTAACAGTTCAGACTGCGGATACTTTGTATTGAGGTTTATGAAAGAAATCATTCAGGCGAATCAATTAGAGATTCCTCCCACGGTATAAAGTTATAACTTAAGATAATTTCATATAATTTATTACATTTACCTAAATATATTATTCATATTATGTTTTTGTTTTATAGTACCTTGACGAATTCCGTGCTGCTGGGTACTCGAAGCTAAAGTTAGAAGAAATCAAAGAGGAATTGTGTCAATTTTATATTAAGCTATTTTTCATGCAGATTTGAACTATAATATTGTTGATTTTGTAATGATGTATATATATAATTTTGTAATGATGTATATATATAATTTTGGATATTATAATGGTATATATTAGTATATATATTGTCTTACTGATGGCTGAAATAATATAGTCGAAAATATATTACAGGTCGAAAATATATTACAGGTCGAAAATATTACAGGTCGAAAACATTACAGGTCGACTGGGAGGATTAAATTATAGGCTGCACATAAAAATACCTCATTTAGCAACTACAGCGCTTCTAAAAAGCGCTCTTAAAGGTCCACATACTAGAGCGCTTCTTAGTAAAAGCGCTGGCAAAGACCAGTAAAAAAGCAAAAAAAATTAAAAAATTACGCAGCATACAAAAGCGCTTTTGGAAAAGCGCTCTGGTAGGCCCCCCTATGAGAGCGCTTTTTCTGGAAAAAGCGCTCTCATAGGGGGGCCTACAAGAGCGCTTTTTCCAGGAAAGCGCTCTTAAAGGGGGGGTCTACCAGAGCGCTTTTAAAAGCGCTTTCGTAGCCTACGCCAGCGCTGGCTTTGGCAGCGCTTTAAAGCGCTGTTAAAGGCCAAAAAAAGCGCTGTGAAAGCCCTTGTACGGCGTAGTGCTTTCAGTTTTTTCCTGGGTTCTCTTGTGGTTTCTTTTCGGTTGTTTCTTGAGTATTATCTGGGGTGTGTGGTTGATTGATAGTAGATGCAGTCTGGTGGGTGGACAAGGGTGACTCACGACAAGCGGCAGACACTGAGATGGGATACTTTCCCATTTGGAGGGTGGAATCGGAATCGGGAGGCTATGCACAAGGAAGTAACTTCGATGTACTTTTCAGAGTTTCCAGAATTGGCATCAGCGAAAGACATTTTTGAACTTTTTGGATGCAATGGGAAAGTGGTGGAGGTCACTATATCTCCTAGGAGGAACAATTTAGGTAAGAGATTTGGTTTTGCTAGGTTTATTGAGGTATTGGATGGTAGGTTGTTAGCTGTTCGTTTAGACAACATAATTATGGCTGGGAAGAAAATCCATGTGAACTTGCCAAGATATCAGAAGGGGAAGTCTAGAACAGGGAATCGAGTAGGAGGTTTGGAACACAAATGGCTGAATAAGAAGTTAGACGGGAAGGTAGGTGTTGGGGGAGATAGGTTTAGGCCTAGGGAGTGCAGGGAAGGTTGTTCGTATGCGGAAGTGGTGGGGAAGGACTCGGGGAGTGCTGGGATGGATGTGGAGAAACGCAGTGAGTTCTTCTATCAACCTCAGGAGAGCAGGAGGGATAGGCTTGCGAATGCGTACGTGGGTAAAGTCTGTATTCCGGGCTCGGCTTATAACATACAAAACCAATTTGACATGGAGGGTGTCTTTGCGGTTAAAGTCTCCCTGTTAGGTGGTAATCTGTGTTTGCTCGAGGAGATGGAAGAGGGGTTCATCGAAGATTTAATCGCAGATGGTGAAAGTTGGTGGAGAACCTGGTTTTCGGAGGTGAAGAAATGGGAGGAAGGTATGGTGGATGGTAATAGAAACATGTGGATCAGGATTTATGGGCTTCTGGTTATTGTCTGGCATTCTGAGTTTTTTGCAGCGTTGGCTGGAAAATGGGGAAGTTTTATCTGCATAGACGAGAACACGGCTAAAGGGGATAAGTTCGACGTAGCGAGGATGTTAATCAATGTCCCTATATCGTTTAAGGTTCCTGATTCAATGGTGATTAATGTTGGGGGAAGCCGGTTTAGTATCTTTCTTCGTGAAGACGCGATGGGACAGATTCTGATTAACTCAAAATCTTCGATAGCAGAATCGTCTAGCTGTGAATCTACTGTACCAGAAGGAAGATGGATGGAAGACGACGATTCTGATCATTTGCAATCAGAAGATAATATAGAAAAGTTGTCGATCATAAGTAATTCGGAAGTGGGCAAATTGAACGGGGGTGTAGTCTCAAAGTCAGTTAGCGATGGTGCCAATGAGGAGAAGCTGCTACGTAGGAGTAATGATGTGGCTGTTTCTGGGAGGACAGGGGAGGGAGTATCTTTGGATAACGGCATTTTCGACACGTCTCTAGCATTAATTCGGAACTATACCGACGCGAGGGGCGGAGGTTGTTGGAATACTAGAACTGGGGACGATGGGGCGGAAAAGGCAGATTCGGCTCACAATGAAGTATTAGCTTCTGTTAATAATGTTGTAGAGAATGAGTTTCCTACTGTTGGTTGGTATAGGAATCTTAATGAAGTTACTGGCAGCTTGGTTGGCAAAGATTCTACTTGCAGTAGTAAATTTAAGGGGGCGGGAGGTTTTGTGCACAGTGGGTCAGAGGAAGCAATTTTTCAGCATGCTGTTGGAAGAGTTTTTAGGGGTGGTTCGGCTAACACTCTGTTAACAGGGACCAGAATTGATGTTTTAAGCTCGGATGATGCTGTTAAAAAAGTTCATAGTGGTTTAGAGAAAAATATTCACAGTCCTATTAGCAAGAAAGTGAAGTTTAAATCTTTTCGGGAGTTGGGATGTAGAAAGAACAAAGGAAAGGGAGGGCGCGGTAATGGAGGAAAGGGAGGAAGTAAGGTTTCTCTCGGAGAATATACAGGGCCGAAGGAAATAGAAGGGGGAAGCACTTCCTTATGTTATGGTTATCAAAATGAGGAATCAGACATTATCCGAAGCAATGCGAGACAATGGAATTTTGTGGACCTAAACGTAGGGGAGAAATTGTGGGAGGCAATAGTGGAGTTGGGGGTGGTCGATGTGGAGGGTCGGAACAAGTTGATTAGTAGGATAGCGAGTTTGGAAAACGGCGGAATTTTACAACTTCAACAAGGTTTGGAAAGGAAGGAAATAAAAAATGTTACCCGATGATTATTGGATCGTTAAACATTAGAGGGGGAGTGAATGCACTCAAAAGGAGAAGGATTAATTCTTTAATTTCGAGAGGTAAAGCGGACATTTTCTTTGTTCAAGAAACTAAAATTTCGATTATGAATGAAGAGTTGGCTAAGAGTTTTTGGAGCTCTTCGGAGGTGGAATATTCTTTTTCTAATTCCGTGGGAAGATCGGGGGGGATAATTACTCTATGGAAGAAAGACGATATGGAGGTGTTAAGTAGTTTTAGAGGAGAGGGATTTTTGGGGATCCATGTTAGTTGGAAAGGAGACCGTTATTACGTGATTAATGTGTATTCTTCATGTGATATGAACAAGAAGAAAGAGTTGTGGAAAGCCTTATTGAACTTGAAGGACTCCTTCAAAGACGGTGAATGGATTATAGGTGGTGACTTCAACGCGACGAAGAAAAGTAGTGAAAGGAAAGGGAAGGCTCTTTCGGCTAGTAATAGAGACTCGGACCTTTTTTCGGAATTTATTGACAAAAGCGGATTGGTGGACATTCCTTGCAAGGGGAAGAAGTTTTCTTGGTATAGTGGAGACAGAAAATCGATGAGTAGGTTAGATAGATTTCTTTTATCTAACAAGGTGGTTGAAAGGTGGGGAGTGGTTGGTCAATTGATTGGGGATAGAGATATTTCGGATCATTGTCCGATATGGTTATGTAGAGACAATTGCAATTGGGGTCCTAAACCTTTTAGATTCAACAATGAGTGGTTTTCCTTTGATGCTTTTATTCCTTTTGTCGAAAAGGAATGGTCTAGTTTGAAGGTGGAAGGAAGAGGTGACTTTGTCTTAAAAGAGAAAATTAGGCTCTTAAAAGATAAGCTTAGAAGGTGGGATAAGGAAGTTTTTGGGAAGTTTGATCTAGATTTGGAAGAAGGCGTTCGTGTCTTGAACAAGGTCGATGAAAGGTTGGTATCTTTTTCTAATTTCTCATCTTCATCTTTTGAAGAGAATCTTTTTTTGAGAAAGGAAGCTTGTAGTAGTTTTTGGAGAAATTTGAGGATTAGGGAGAACATGCTCCTTCAAAAGTCTAGATTGTTATGGCTTAAAGAGGGAGATTCGAATAGTGGTTTTTCCATAATGTCATGAAACAAAGAAGAAGGCGTAATCATCTTGGCCCCATCCGTACTCAGGGAGGCACGATAGACTCGGTTGAAGAAACTAAAGAAGCGGTCTATAACCACTTTGGGAAAAAGTTTGTGGAGACCGAGGAGGATAGACCGTTGTTGGAAGGCATTTCTTTCAAGTCTATTAGTAGTGAGGAGGCGGAGGGGATCGAAAGACCTTTTATTGAATCGGAGATAAAAGATGCGGTTTGGGCTTGTGGTAGTAATAAAAGTCCGGGCCCGGATGGGTATTCCTTTCTCTTTTTAAAAAAGTGTTGGCACTTTATTAAGTTCGATTTCATCCGGTTTTTGAATTATTTGTTTGAGGGAAGGGGTGTTTCAAAGGCGGTTACTTCCTCTTTTTTGACGCTTGTCCCTAAATCTTCTAGCCCGATTGGGTTGGACGACTATAGACCTATTTGCTTGGTGGGATGCATGTACAAAGTGGCGGCGAAGCTTCTAGCGGGAAGGTTGAAAGTTGTCCTAAACTCGGTCATTTCTACTTGTCAAAGTGCTTTTGTACCCAGAAGACAACTCCTTGATGGTGTTTTAGTAGCGAACGAGGTGGTGGATTTTGCTAGAAAAGAAGGTAAAAGTTGTTTGCTTTTCAAAGTGGACTTTGAAAAGGCATATGACAAAGTTAGTTGGGGTTTTTTAAAATACATGCTTAAAAGGATGGGATTCGGGGAGAAGTGGATGAGGTGGATGGACTCTTTGGTGTTCACTAGTAGTATGTCGGTGTTGGTTAACGGGAGCCCCACGAAGGAATTTAGTGTTTCAAGAGGATTGAGGCAAGGAGATCCTCTTTCTCCCTTCCTTTATGTCATAGTGGCGGAAGGTCTTACGGGATTGATTAGAAAATCTTTTGAAGTGGGAGAGTTTCAAAGATTTGTTTTAAAGGAGTTTTGCTCGATAGATTTATTACAATTTGCGGACGATACTTTAATTGTAGGAGAAGGTAGTTGGAAACAAGTTTGGGCTATAAAAGCGACTCTTAGAGCTTTTGAGATTGTTTCGGGTCTTGGTATTAACTATCAAAAAAGTAAATTGATAGGCATTAATACCAATGCGGGGTTTTTGGAAGCGGCTTCTTTGGTTCTATCTTGTAAAGTGGAGGAGAGTAATTTCTATTTTCTTGGTATGCCGGTTGGTTATAATCCAAGAAGGGAAGAAACTTGGAAACCGCTTTTGTCTAAGATGAGGAAAAGGTTGGAAGGGTGGACGAATCGCTTCTTGAATTTTGGAGGTAGAATAACTCTTCTAAAATCTATTCTTAGTTCTTTGGCTATTTTTACTATGTCTTTTTACAAAATGCCAAAAAAAGTGGTGAGGAGTTTTAATTCTATTCAAAGTAAATTCTTATGGGGTGGGGTGGAGGAAAAGAGGAGAATTCATTGGGTGAGGTGGAAGGAGGTCACGTTACCGGTAGAAAAAGGAGGTTTAGGAGTTAAAGATATTTTTTCTTTCAATATGGCTCTCTTAAACAAATGGCGGTGGCGTATTCTTCAAGGGAAAGATTCTTTGTGGTTGGATATTTTGAAGGCGCGGTATGGAGATTTATCTTCCAAGGTTTTTTGTGTTGACAAGGAGGCGATAGTCACTACTACAAAAAAGCTATTTAATAGCGTTTTTTTTGTTTTTGATAGCGCTTAAAAGTGCTATTAACCACGCAGCTATTGTAAATATTTTCGTTTGATAGCACTTTAAAAGCGCTATTATAGTTATGAAAATTAATAGCGTTTTCCCAAAACCGCTATTACAGTACTGGTAAATAATAGCGTTTTCTAAAAAGCGCTACAGAAGTAGGTATTTTTCATTTTATAATACGCAGTTTTCTTTGATTTTAATAGCACTTTCAAACGAAGTGCTATTATAAGGCACGTGTTTGATAGCGCTTTTCAATAAAAATGCTATTATAATATATTCCATTAATAGCACTTTCTCTACAAAATGCTATTGTAGTGCAATTTTTTTTTTTTTTTACACAAAATCATTGTTTTGGTATATATATATATATATATATATATATATATATATATATATATATATATATATATATATATATATATATATATATATATATATATATATATATATATATATATATGGAATAGAACCACTTATATATCTACCACTGCCATAATAAACACATAACGAATTGTATCTATATAGGTCAATCTACACTGCATAATAGTGAATGATAATAAACAAATTAACATATTACCATATTCAACATTGATCTCAATGAAATTAAGCTAGAACTTTTGTCATAAGTAATTCATTTGGTCCAACTAAGAGTACATCAAACCAAATTCCAAACAAAAGTAAAATCACTTAGTTAGGCATATTATCTAAACTAAAGAAAACATCTAACAAAACAAGAAAGGACTACAAAACAACATCAAGTAACTACTTCGCGAACCAAAGCACTGCCAAACCCAGATATATAATCACTTTGCTAGCTAGCTAGGCAAAATAACTGCTTCTTGTTTTCCTGTATCATAGAAAGAATATTGATTATGTATTGTACAATAATCAGAAAATCGAAACCGGCCTCAAAGTGAAATTTTAATATATATTAAAAAAATACTAAAACATAAAGATCACCAAATCAAAACTAAAAGCTTTGCATTATGAAGAACATCGTTTTGCCTAACCAAATTTTGTAGCATTTCTCTTCTAACATGATTTAGTTTAACAATGTTGTATCCTTTAATATATTATATTTTTAGTACATAATTGTATATTCTTTAATTTTATTTCACTGTACTGGCCAGATTTGTCAATTATTATTTACAAGGGTTTAGAAATTGTTGCCATATCAAATTGAAATTCTCACTAATTTTCTCTCATTCACAGATTGAAATGAACACTTTAAGTGAAAATGTGACAATCCAAACTTTTAATATGCAAGTAAGATATTATGTATCTATATATTGTAGGCTTTAAAAAACTCACCAAAAATATCATCCACCATATAGGTAGCCCAATCCTCCTTGATCTCGGTTAACTTATCCATAGAGTAGGTATGACATTTGTGGTCAGGAAAGTACTTCAAATATAAAAACATCAATTGTATTAGAATTCAATTACATTAATTTAAAAATTAATAACAATTAAAATCACGTACATTTACGGGGATCATAATTTCATTTTGCACAATGACCTCTTTCATAAATCGCATTACAAAATATCCACAGTCAATGCTATTAATTTGACGGGGACACTGCAAAAAAAAAACATTTACAAATATTACTTTTACTCTACATAATTGTTTAAAAATGACATTAATTTGGACATACCCGAATTTTTGACCATGAAATTTTCTTTGACTTGGAGACTTTAGGCACTTTTACTCCAATTTTTAGTGACTGCATAATAGTACATCATATATCATTAGTCAACATAATAGATTGCATTAAAGAATAGGCAAATCTTATTGACATTGGACAAATCATAGGAACGAATGGAAAATATAATTGACAGTGGGCAAATATAATTGACAGTAAGCAAATCTAAGTGACAGGGCAAAAGGGAATGGCCACTTCATTTTTGCAAATCTAACCATTCAACTTCATTTTTGCAAATCCATATATAATGGGTCACTTCTAAGACATTTAGTCAAGTTAACTTATATGTTTCAATCAATAATTAATGTAAGGAAATTTAACCTCTTAACTAACTTAGTTCCATCAATCTAAAGTGGTTTCAAAATATTATAACAGTAACAAATATTATATCAGTAACAAATATTATATCTTGCTTAACAGAGTTCAATAAAAATCAATAACAGGTTTTTCAATGGACAAAATAAAGCAAACTGATTTCAAGCCCAACATAATTAACTAATTCCATAGCAGCTAACAAATTTTCAAAAGTATTTAGCTTACATGACCAAAAGGAGTTCAATCCAATTCAAACTAACTTCCTACTGCTAGTATACTCTACTATACTGCTATATATCCTTTCCCATTTATTTACCTTAATTCTCCTTCCACTTATAATTGTTCTTGCTTTTGTTAATTTAAAGAATCATGCTTATGGCCTATAATTGTCCAAGTAGTCTAATAGCCAACAATGTAAATCGATTATTAGATCCCTAACATTTTTCTAAAACTAGCATTACCTACATTCCAAACACATCCAATTCAAAAGAATCAAAATGAAGGGCATAAACCATTCAAACCCTATTCTGAATTCCTGTTCAGTTCAAGTTCATACACCATATGACATTGAAAATTAATTGAGATCCAACTATGACTACGACACGTAAACGGTTACATCGCTAGAATAGAAGATAACTTGAACACCTAACAAAAAATCACTAATCTAACATTTCATATATCAATTTCCAGAAGAATAAAACACAAAACAAATTATGCAGATTCATACCCCTTGGATCTTTTTTCCAGTAACAGGACACTTAGGTCTTCTTCTTAGTCCACCTAAAAAAACCCCAATTTCATACACCAATCAAAAACACAATGTTATTTACAGTGAATCTTCAAATTAGGTTAAAATATTACAAAGCTCAGGAAAATTAGGGATTTGCTTATAATTTGTCAACAATGGTAGAAACCAAATTATCTTCAAATCCCTAATTTTAAAACATAAAGCAATAATCTGAGAGAAGAAAGATTACAAGATACCAGTGAAGAGAAAGGTGACAGTAGTGAGCTGAGGAAGGTTGAGTTTGACGGAGATTGGGTTTTCTTCGTTCTTTCTAATCGAGTGGAAATAATACGTGAATCTGAACCGGCGGGGAATATCGGAGGAAGAAGAACACTGACTGAGTGACTTGGAGGAAGAAGAGAAATATGAGAGAATTGATGGAATTGAGTGAATCTGAGAAAGAAGAGGTCGAAGGGCTTTTTTTTGTTTTTGCCCAAAATTTTGTGCGCCAATTCAAAATGTTAGCCGCCAAAAGACTTTTTTATTTATAATTATTTTTATTATTTATTTTATATTTTATAATTAATTAATAGCGCTTTCCTGCAAACGCTAATATAGGATAGTCAAATAATTGCGTTTTTCAAGAAGCGCTATCTTAGTGAAGATTAGTGAAGGAAATTAATAGCGTTTCTGAAAAAGTGCTAACATAGCTAAGAATATTAGTAGCGTTTTAAAGAAAGCGCTATCTTAGGGAAGTTTAATAATAGCATTTTTTTACGAAGTGCTATCAAAATCATATTCACTGTATACTATAATAGCGCCCGACCATAGAGTGCTATTATAGATGTGTTTGTTTCCTTTTTAATAGCACTTTGTTTAAAAACGCTATTAAATTAGGCGATACAAAATATCAATTTTGGCGTAGTGAGTCTCTTCCTCTTGTTCCTTTTGGTGGAAGGATATAATTAAGGTTAGTTCTTCTTTCATCTTGGATCCTATTGTTGAAAGAACTAGCTATATTATTCACGATGGTTTTAAGACACCTTTTTGGGATTCTAAGTGGCTCGGTAGTGTTTCTTTGAGAGATAACTTTCCGGTGTTATATGAGAATTCTCGGTTGAAAAAAGTATCGGTAGCGGCAATGGGAGGGTGGATGGAGGGAAATTGGAAGTGGAGTAATTTTGGTATTTCCGATGACTTTTTGGAAGCGGAAGATGCCGTAGAAGAGGCGGTTAGTATGAAAAATAGAGTGGAGGAGTTTAGCGGTTGGAAAGTGGGCATAGATTTGGTGGAGTGGAATGGCAATATGGACAAGACTTTTTCGGTTGCCTCGTGCTATGAGTTTTTGGATTTGATTCGGATTCCCTATGGTCCTCCGAATATCCATGATGGAGTTTTTAGCTTGATTTGGAAGTTGGATGTTCCATTCAAGATCAAAGCTTTCGGTTGGAGATTATTCCGGAGTAGACTTCCAACAAAAGACCAATTGGCTCTTAGAGGTATTGCTTTTTCTCTAGATAATTCGTTATGTTCTTTTTGTGGTGTTTGTTCGGAAAACTTGAATCATCTCTTTTTTGAATGCGGGGTGGTGAAGAAGATTTGGCGCGATATAGAGGTTTGGGTTGGTAAAGGGGATAGTTATTTTGTAGAGTGCCTTGCTTTTTATATGGATTGGCACTCTTTTTTTAATGTGCATATGGTGAAAGATAGAAAATTGGGTGTAGTGTGGTTAGCTATTACTTGGGCTATATGGTTAGTTAGAAATGGTGTTTGTTTCCGGAATGAACCTTGGAACGTCGACAATACCGTGTGGAACATCAAACTTTTGGTGTGGAAGTGGTCCTATTGTGGGAAGATTACCCATCCCAAATATTCCTTTTATGAGTTTTGTAAGGATCCGGTGTTTTTCCTCTCATAAGGTAATTTGGTTTGTAATTTTCTTTATCGTTTTGGTTGGGATCCGGTGTATACGGGTTGGAGAACCCCCTTTGTTCTCCCGTTAATATAATTTCTTGCCTTCTAAAAAAAAATTTTAGAATAATCTAAACACGTATGAAAAAGGGTATTCAAAAATTTAAAATTTTAAAGGTAATTAAATAGTTTTCAAAATTTTAAAAAATAGCAGGAAATAAAATTGCATGCATAAACTTTTTATACGGACAAAATATGTCATTTTTTTAATAGAGACTAAAAATAAAATTTGAGATATTTATAAATACCAAAACCATACTTAACCCTATACAATATTAAACAAGTAGTCGTTCCTTTCCCAGTCAAGGTTAAAAAAGACTCTCACATTTTAATTGGAAATGAAGAATCCACCTCATGACCGGGTTGAATTATCATGGTGGTTGTGAAATCTACATAACTTGGAAGATTGAGGAAAGTTAGACAATTTTGAATCCTGGGTGGAATACTTATTGGCCAAGCTTTACTTACTTCCCAGCCAAACTCAAGAAAATACATTTGAAATATAACAAATATTACCTGGTTCATACCGATATACAACTAAATAAATGAAAATGAAAAATTAAATGAAGATTAATCTCTAATATCTGAGAGAGAAAAATATCATAGAATTACAAACAAAAAAAGAAGGTATAAATCTTGAAAGTTAAAACTCCTAAGTCATGAAAATTAAAACTCCTAAATCAGATAAGTTGAAAAGAAGAGTAAGAGGTGTTAGTGCATACTTTCTATGTTACACAAGAAAAATCAAAACTATGAATGAGACAGTGAAAGAAGAAATTTCGGTGAAAAACCACAATAGAGATTGAAAAATCCAAAACCTTTGCGGATGAGCATTAGTGAAAGCTTTATCAACGGTTGACGCTCGATCTGCATAAGCAGAAAGAAATAAAAAAATTAAGTGATGTTGATCTAAAATCATGCATTGATAAACATCCAAAATCTGAAAAAATAGGGATTGATGAACAAATTTTTTCATAACATGGGTATGAGAACTCGTACGGCGGCTAGGGTTTGGCGAAAAAAGAGAGAAGAAATGAGAAAATTTGGAGAGAGAAGTTTGTAAAGGCGACGTCTGTGTTTGAAAAGAGAGAAAAAAAATTTCAAAATGAAACCATGAGAGAAATGAGAGGGAGATGTTTAACCGGGTAAAAGAGATGTCCACAAAATTTCAAAAATGGAAAAAGAGTAGCAGTTGTTATGCCACTTGGCAAAAAGAGATGCCTTCATTGGCCAATAAATTTATATTAATCAATTACAATTAAGGGCAAGGTCTAGTACAAATAATTTTTTTTAAAATTTTTTTAGAAGGATAAATTAGGGAATGCTTAGGTATCTTCTAGTCTTAGGTTGATAGTAGAAGTTTCTATCGGAAAAAGAATTTCAAATATTCTAGGGATATCTCGTTCATTTGAAACTAGAATGCAATTAAAAAGAACTTATAGAGTTCACTAGCCTTGTGAAGCAAAGATAGGGAAACAAACTTTCATGATAAAGCCTTTCATTAACTCATATTCAAAGCGTTTTATTTGAAGCTGGAGAAAGGGTGGGAAATCCATGAAATGTATGCCCATGATGGCGTCTAGTTGAAGTCCAGTTGGTAGTTCCACTTCAACATACAGATCAAAAGGATTATAAACATTCTTGCAACTTTTGACATCCAGTTGAAGATCAAAATAATTAATAACTGACATATTCAAAATTCAATAAGACCCAGATATACCCAAAAAAAAAATATGAAAACATCCAAAATTTTATACCATAAAATGACTCTTCTGTTGATTGATGATGTATAGTCCACATTGGAGCATTCAATATGGTGCATTTTTATGTCTTTGAAACTAGTGTTGTATGGTGCCCTCCATAGTACCCTGATCCAACATGACATGAAAAGTTAATAGAATAATATCCTAGAGACAAAAATACAAATATGTAACCATATTTAGAATAAAAGTATTCATGAGACAAATGTAAATCTTGCTCACCTATTCAAAGACTTGATTAAATTTATTATGGGTGGTCCTAACTTTTTAGAGGTCCATGACAAATAATAAAAATGGACCCCTAATATAATGTGGAGCAACTAATTTTGAATTTTTTTTCTTTTTGAAATTTGATTATGTTTTTCACTTAGTTTCAGAGAAAGAAAGGAGAAGGTTTCTTTGTTAGACTCAAAGGGAATAATGGTGGTTGTGGTTGTCACCGGAGGTGACATTGTGGTGGCTGGAACGTGGGAGACGAAGGTTCGATGGTGAAGAGTTAAAAGGGAGATAGATACATGAAAATGTGAAAACATATTGAGGAAGGAGATGTAAATTTTATATTGGTATGAATGCAACCAATTTAGATTGATAATACTACGTAAGACCTCAAACAATTTAGAGGCCCTGTTTAAATTTTAAAAACAGATCCTTAATAAAAACCGTCT